>NW_009693305.1:0-34051 GCF_000703405.1 Apaloderma vittatum
TTTTCTTTTTCTTTTTCTTTTTCTTCTCTTTCTCCTTCTCCTTCTCTTTTTCTTTTTTTCTCTTTTTCCTTTTTTTCTTTTTCCTCTCCCCTCTGACTCTACTGTGGGGGTCAGTAAAACAATTAGGAGTTTAAAGACATAAATAGCAGCCACGTTTGGCCTTGCAGCACAAATCCTGCTATTCTAGCCTTGTAGGATTCCTTCGGTGGCTTCCTATTTCTCCTTCCAGCTTCCTCACCAGCAGAGCGCTGGATTGTCATGTCCCAGCTTGTACCTCTGCGCCCGTTTCCTCCTGCACAGCTTCTCTCCACGAGGCTGCCGCTACCCCACACACATTCCTCGCCTGTCTTATGCTGCCCTCTACCCTTGGAATAACCTTCCTCTTCCTACAAGCCAGAAACCTCACTCCTCTTCCCTAGCTTTCTGCCTGCAGATCCCAGCGTTGCCCTACCGTTCCCTGGGGTCTCTCAATCCCTTGCACGACCCAAAAACTCTCTTCTGGAAGGCCGAAGTAACTGCCAAGTGCTGTAAACTGCATTACACTTTGTACTTGGTGTCCCTTCTCGGAGCTGAGGAGATGAGCCGGTCTCCTGCCCGCCACAAATCCACAAGGCTGGACCTCTGTGGAGAGCCGAGGTTAGGGCTGGACCTGAAAAGGAATTAGTGCTCACAGCAGAAATTCAGCTTTCTGTGGGAGCTGACTGACATAAAGAGACTTTACTGGGTTGCTTTGGATGGTGAGAAGTAGTTGTGCGCAAAGCCCAAGTCCTCGGTGTCGAGCATCCTGCTGACGGTGACTTTTCTGTTTGCAGGAATCTCTGGGACATCAAATCATCCCAGTGAATCCTGCCCTGGAGACCCCTGATAATGCTAAAACTACAAGGAAGAATCGTAGAAATGAATCACAGAATCATAGAAAGAACCATTCCTTCCATTTTACAAGCAGCAGCCCTTCACTGATGGGTCATTGGTAGGTCATACAAAATGTTCCCTTAGAAGAAACAAAACCAAAAATTATTTTTAAATACTTTCTGAAGCAATGAAGTGGGTTTATATTTACTAACATTACACATGAAGCATCATTGGTTCCCATTTTCTTGAACTAAATTTGTGAGCTGATTTTGTTTTGACTTCATTATTTTTACATGTCAAAAGAAAAAAATAGTTTAAATCAGCGCCAAATCAACGCCCTTTCAACTGCCGATTTCTGCAAAGACTCAAAATACTTTTATTTTTCGCAGATTAATTTTAATTTTGAAATTGTCAGTGAAAATGTAAAAAACCCGACATTGGGGTTCTCAGCTGAAGTCTCATTCCTCTGTTTCTGTGTGCTACATACTTCTGCCATATGTTGCAGAGAAAGGAGGATTTCTTTAAGCTCTAATACAGAATCCAAGAAGAAAGAGGTTTTTTATAGATCTGATCTTCGAAAAGATTAAATTTCCTCTCACTCACTTGCAAATTCCCCTACAGGCAATGCTGTCTGTCCCTGATGAACGCTCAGAACCTCTCAGCTGCTCTCTGTTTTCCTACAGATATTGCAATTCTTGATTAACAGACTCATCTTTTATTTTCGCATCTAAGGCAAACGTATCTGAATTCACTCTAGTGCACAAGCAAGCTGGCTGGGACTAAGACTAAGAGTTTTAAGTAAACACAGAATTCTTTATATTAATCTTGCTTTGGATTTTTTCTTTTGTTGAATGGACCCTGCTCTGATTACATCAGACACGTGCAAAACTGAAATGAATTCTGTTAACCTGAGGGATCTGCACTGCTGTAAATTAAGCCAAAACCTGCCCCTACTTCGACGGGGAAGTTACAGGCTTTAGATGGTGACAGATTTATTTCTTCTTTCTTCAGTGGCCTGTGAG
This sequence comes from Apaloderma vittatum, assembly GCF_000703405.1. NCBI lineage: Eukaryota > Metazoa > Chordata > Aves > Trogoniformes > Trogonidae > Apaloderma > Apaloderma vittatum. The sequence goes on from NW_009693305.1 coordinate 1,875, forward strand.
ACTCTCTGAACATGTAGATGACACAACGCCTCGCCCAAAAGCTGCACATTTTGCATTCTGCAATTGTATTGTAACCATTACTCACATTCATCAGTACAACACTGTCATTGTCTTGCAACCGAGACCCTAAAAATAGTTTTCCAGGGAAGGTGCATTGTTCTTCGTTCACACACATGCATCCGAGAATAAATGGAGAACCACAAATCCCAGGTCTCAAGGTAAAAAGACCTCCCCATGCTTCCTGACTAAAGCCCTTTAGCATGCAGAAAAAAGAGAGAGGAAACATATGGACCGGTTATTCTTTAATGTGGGATTGTCTGCATCCCTCCTACTTTCAACTCATCCCAGATTTGCATCACACCCTGAGACCATATGTTGGATTTGCCTCTCTGGACAGTGGGCCAAGGGAAGTTTCAGGGTTTTTACTGTCAAGTTGCAGCTTCTTCCAGCCCAGCCTGGGGAGCAAGAGCACGGCCAGGCCATCACTGTGCAAGCAGCAGCACCGGCTCAAGGTCCTTCTGCACCCTCAGTGGAGATCTGCTGGCAGAAGGAATTGTATGAGTGCTCCCTGAAGTCACCTGGACTAACTAAAATTGACAATAAAGGTGGTTTGAGTCAACTTGAATTTGTCTGAAGAGCTCACATGATGCCATTCCCCAGCAGAGCTATGCAGACAGAAGCCTTAGGCTGAGAGGCAGGGATGAAAAATGCCCTGCCAGGACTGCCAGCAAGGTCTGGGGATTTGGTACAGCTGAATGAATCGACACAGTGAAGTCTAGGATATCTTTTGCAGAAGCCAAACTACACATGTTAGTGCCTGACAGAAGGTATGGACAGAGTGATTATAGGTAGAAAACATCTTTTTTCCAGAGCTCTCCTCAGAAAGAACGGGCAGTGTAAGCTCACATTTCCCAGGCCAGTCTTACAAATCATGCACTGGCAATTCAGAGGATGCTTAGAAGTAGGATGAGTTAGACTGAAGATCTGTTCTGGAACCCATAACTGGTCAAGTGACAGCATCTTTCGCCTCCCTTTCGCTAGCTGCCAAGATAGCTGTGCTAAAACTCTGTGCCTGGAGGAATGTTGTGAAGCTTAACAGCACGTTCCGAGAGCATCGCTGAAGGATACTACGGTTCTTGCTGCACTCACAGCACTTCCAAGGGACACTGGAGAAATTCTCACTGACATCCACAGGGCCCTGATTTTTCAGTCTCTGGCTGCCACCTGCATCAGGATGTGTTCCCCTCTGTGTCTGGAGTAGTCACTTGTCATTTCCTAGGCAATAGCTAAGAGAGATTATCAATATCTTCCATCAGATTCTCTCCAGAAGGGAATTTGAACTTACTGGTAGGGCACTTTGTGTGTGTTATTAGTTCCCTTTAATGCACACATGCCTGCTCCATGTTCTGTGTCTAGAATAAGAAACCTACTCACCAGAACTGGCTAGAAATGGGTTCTCTGCAGTGGGGGGTTGTTACTAATTACCCAGGAAGAAGAGGATTGCAAGTGACTTTTCCTCTGGCAAGGCAGAGTGAGAAAAGAAAGCTGTCTTACCTTATCTTGATCAATGCACGGTGAGGTCCTGCTTGATCTGGCAGGGCTGCCACTAAGGTAAAAATGATCATTTTCATACTGGAGTGTGGAGCTGCTTCATGTCAGCTGCTTGCAACTCCTCAGGACAGAAAAGAGAGCCAGGACAAGTTTGTAATACTGTTGAAAAGATCTGGGTGTTCAATCCCACTTACTTTGACACAGCTGCTATGTCAAAATCTCCTACGCAGTCTAAGCAGCTCATCCCACAAAAGACTTTTTTCTTAAGTAATACACTCAACCCCATGCTTGGGAGTTAAAACCTAGAAGAAGTCTCAGCTTCCAGCCCAAAAGCTCATGTTATGCTTTGATTGCACTGATGGCAATTGCTGTAATCACCTCTTCATCCGTCTCTTGCTGCAGAAACTGCTTCTTGTGCCCAGTCCTAATCATTGCCACTGGGTGCATCAAGGTGTGATCACAGCAGACAACGTGGATGATGGGGAAGAGCCACTTCTCAATAAGGTAAGTCTGGAGAAACACCAGTGAAATTGAAAATGCAGCAAACAGGATGCTGCCCCCCCATCCCGGCCCAAGTTTTCCCTAGGATTAAAATTCAGCTTCTTCAACCCAAGGATAAATAAGCTGCTAGAAGAGAAGCTAGGGATAGCCTAAAGATTTGTTCAGTTGTCTGTGAGCTGAAGCCTGAATGTATAAGATCTGCTCCAGAGCAAATGAGCTTTACGTAGGAGTTTCTGGTTAACGTTCAACGGCCTGGGGTTTGCAGGACTTCAAATGAGCCAGTTGTAGGGTTTGTTTGAAGCCTGAAAACTGACAGATCTGAAAGCTGTGGCAGAGACCATGGGTTAAAACCTGCTCATCTCGCATACATATGTAATCTCAAGGAGCAGCTTTTGTAAGAGGAAGACTTGACCCTTTGTCTGGTTTTGACACACGTTTTCCTTTTTAATGTCATTTTGAAGCATATCTGTTACTGAAAAGAGCTTATTGAGAATATCTGCTGGTTCCTGAGAGCAGGAGTTGAGCTACAGAGAGATCAAACAGTTTCCAGCTGCTGAACTTACAGCGCCCTTTCCAGCAGCTGTTGGTATTTTACAGCTTCCAGGATTTGTACATTGCAAACAAGCCTTTTGTACAAAGCAGATATGATTTTCATAGCTGCTAAGACAGGCAGTCCCAAATCATGGCTCGCGAGTAACACGCTGCAAGATTCTCTGGCACGCCTGGAGTCGTGCGCTCTGCCTTTGCCGGGCACGCTGTGAGAGCAAAGCACGATGTTCCAGCAGAGCTACACTGCCTCCCTATCTGTGCTACCCAAGACGTAGGATAACTGCTACAAGGGGATGTTGCTGCTTATGTCCTGCTGATTTTAAAAAGCACGGTGAAGAGTGGAAGGAGCTGATATCCCAGGTGATACGCTGCATTTTGCTTGTGTTACCAGACACTTTTAGAAAAACGGCTGTCAAAGCACGTGGTTCTTAGCTAGCATAAATCTGTATATGAAAGAAAAGCAGAGTGCTGCTTTGCAGCTGCATCGAGCCACTGTGTCCCATCCTCGTCTGAAGGCACCTGGCTGGTCAGATTTCAATGGGCTGGAAAATTATTTTAGATGTTTAGCACTACGGGCCAGCTTCCAGCTTATGGTGCAGATTAAGAATTCCCTTGTGTGGGTCTGTGTCCCTTCTGCCAGGTGGCCTTTGATGTCCTTTGAGTAGGGTTATCATGAACTTGGGCACTATGAAGTTCAAGCAGAAGCCAAGAGAGGAGCAGGCAGAGCTGGACAACACGGAGGTAAGTTGAGATCTTATGCTTGGTGACAGGACAAAGCCAGCGTGCTGAGAGCTCAGCCGGTTTGTTAAGACTGAAAATGCTGCTAAAACCAGACTCTCATTTTCAGGGACTATAAAGTGACTTTAAACAACACACTGATTTTTATTTTATTTTTAAAAATGAACAGATGTGCTATTGGGAGCCAGAGCCAGCATTCACAGCTGCCACAGGGCAGCAAGCCTAGCCAGATGGCCGAGCTGTCAGCTAAGGGCTTGATCCGCCTCTGCTGAACAGCCCCGCTTCGCAGGTGGTTTTGGAGCCATGGTGCAGCGGACAGGCACATCCCTCCCAGAGCACACAGGAGCCCAGACACCTTGTTAAAGGTGTGCGTTATTGCCTCGGCTGGATGATGTGCTGGATGATGTGTGTGTATGTGAAGAGATGGAGCTCCCTCCTGGCCTGAGTTCCCAGCAGGGCTGGAGAGCTTGCCTGCCCCTGAAAGCAGAGCCTGTACACAGCAAGGTGATGGGGAAAATGAGTGATTTTTGTTCTGTAACTGAGATGAACATGTTAATCTTCCCTCCAACAGCAGCTGATAAAGTTACTCAGCTCATGGGTCTGGAGAGCTCCAGAGCATCACCAGGCCCAGGGTGAAAGCAGGAACAAGCTGGAGCAGAAAGACCTTCTTAGCACTACGGTGCCAGAACCAGGGGTTTGGCCAGCATGTGCTTGTTCCCCAAGGCCACCGCTGGCCATTGGAGGAGGCCACTGTAACAACCACCTGGGCAAATCACCCAACTTCCTCAGGCCCAAGGGAGGCAATGACAAAGGGGCAAAAGCCCACTTTAAGCATCGTCGTGCGTTACGCTGGCACCGTAAGTGCAGCCCAGCGCGGCTTCTGCCATACATACCCGTCTCTAGCCCTGAGTGAGCTGGAATGTGCGCTTAGTGAGCTCAGACACGAGGCCACGACGTAGAGGCCAAGCCCCTGCAATGAACAGATCACATTGACTTGCGTAGGTTTTAACACAGAGCAATACTGGGAAAAAAAAGTACTTTGCTGGTGCAAATTAACATGTCTCTGCAGCCAGAGATTGGCTCTGCTGCACAGAATGTGCATCTCAGAAATCCTTTCCGGCACCAATTAACTGAGAACACTGATGGTGTGAACGTGTGACCAGTGACGCAACAATTGGGCATTTTAACATACAAAGAACAGCAAGGCTGTTTCATGACTCTTCAGCATGTTACCACCGGCCTTGATTAAAAATTTAATCCTTATAGATATTCTGAAAAAGAAAAAAGCCCCAAAACCTCAGGCCAAGACTTGTTTCTAGTAACACAAAGCTGCAGGAAAGCTACCCAGAAGGCATATTGGCCAACGGACTAAATTCATTTTTGCTCTGTTGCTTGTATGTTGCTGGAAGAGCCAGAGTCCTGCAGCTCGCTGCAGCTTGTCCAGCCTTTCCTGGTGGATGTGACTTGCCTCTCTGCTGTGTTGTCAAGCAGCCATGCTAATGCTTAGCAGCGGGAACAGTATTTAAGCATATTATCAAATTCCACCAGTTATTCACATACTCCACTGCACAGACATACTGACAGAACATGATCAGAGCATGACTCACAGGCCCTATGCTCTTTCTTTTCTATACTCAGCAACTATTTCCTTTCTTTGTTACCAAGCAGGTTTTTGACTGTGCCGGAATATGTTCTGATTGAACTTGGTTATAGCAGTCTATAAGCCACATTGTCCCCTCTGTCAGCGTATCAAAGCATGAGCCTAAAAGGTAAAAAAATAATCTCTCTGCAATATCCTTTCCTTTGGCAGCCCTGCAGAATCATTTATTCAGGGCAAATGGGATTTCCATGGTAAGGGTGCCCCATGAGTGCCAAGACTCCAGGGAGTACATTGATGTTACTCCCCTGCCAGCATTAACTCGCTTCCTTTCCCTATGCCCACAGAGGATTTCTCCCTCTCTCTGTGCAGGTTAAAAATCAGAAACCTTCTCATGAACTACTACCAGGCTATTCTCTCACTGTATTTGAGCTCGTCATGCTTTTTCTTCCCTGCTCCTTTCCAGGTGTGACACAGTAAGTACCACAGGGCGGCTACAGAAGGAGCAGGATCCCCTGAATGAAGCAGTGGTGGTCTCGCTCTAGAAATCCAGCATGTCCCTGCTCCAGGTCCTCTTGCAAGAGGAGGAGGCTGCAGGTAGAGTGAATGTTAAACGGCACAATCAATACTGCCAGCTCGATGTGTCGGGAGGCAAATGTCATCGGTTCTGGTGCCCATTGCTTCCCCATCATTCATTTGTGGAAAGGATTAAGCCTGTCATTGTAACGCTCTCTTCATCCAGGTAACAGCCTGTGTCTGCCTCTGCATGTTTCCGTGCTGAAAGACAATCTAGCTCTGTCCTTGACAAATCTGTCCCTCCAGCACTGCGAGGCGGACGGTACACACTGTGTGCATTTTGCTCGGTGAAGGCACCACCAAGCACTGCTGCAGAAACATGCTTGCACAGATGGAAGCACGAGCGCAGTCGCGGCTTAATGACAGGCTACATAATCCCCTCCTGGCAGTCAGCGGCCTTCTGCTGCCCAGACAAATGTCAGGTTTCTATCAACCAGAAAAACTTGCTGCCTACCAGACCTGTCAGCAGCCCAGCCCAGGACTCAGCAGTTGAAAGGCAAATGGGAAATTGTTTAGGAAATGGCTTTTTGGATTTTTGAGCTGTCAGATAGATAGAGTTGTATCTTATTTTTACTTCCTGCATGTGCAACTCCATCCTAGCCTCATAAAAAGCAAAGCAGCGCCAGCATAAAAGAGAGGAGACTGACTTAGAGTGCAAAACCCCCAATATATTGTGAATGCAGCATCTCTTCTTTCCCAAGGACTTCGTTCACTTCTGGTTTGAAGATTTCTTTAGAGCAGTAAACAATGAAAGGACAACCTCTAAACCAAAGCAGAATGCAGGCAAAATGATGCATATTTGTATTTGGTTAGTAGTTTATCGGGACAGCAATGAATTGCTAACTTAGGTCACTTAAGACAGATTTGCATTGGAGGCGACTCCTTTTCAAGAGCATCTCTTATGTGTTCTGTGCAATAATATTGAACTTAGCCAGTGGCAGCAAGAGGCAGGAAAGAGGAAAAGAGAGTCCTGTCCTGTGACTGCCTCCAACTTCTACAGGGTAAGCAATCATCCACGGCTTTGTATTTAAGCGGCCATTCAATGCCTTTGTATTCCAGCAGCAGCTCAGGCTCCCCAGGTTATCTCCAGCCCTGCCTGAGGCTGGCTAATGCCATTACACTGACTTTACGAGTGCAGAACTAAAAGAGAGAAGGGTGGCGTTCAGTTACAGAAACTTTGGTATCTAGTGTCACTGGTGTCATTTAGAATGCCCCTGGGTATCTGGGACATTCACAGAGGGCAAAAAGATACAACAGAGAGCTTAGAATGAGACCTGTTCTCTTCTGGAGCAGTGGCTGGTGATCCATGACTGCACCTAAAATGTCACTATGGCCAAGCAACTGAAAGTAAGAGACCTGCAGGGTCACACGGGAAGGATATGGCAGAGCAGAGAATTTCATCCCAGTCTCTTGAGAGGCAGGCCAGCACCCATGGGATGGGATGTACCTTTCTGAGGCTGGGGTCACAGCACTTACATTAGCTGTCGTGGGTACTGGGAGCAGGACAAGAAAGGTCTAAAGAAGCCCGTTAGTGTTTCAGCTTGAAAGTCACAAATCAAAGCAGGAAATGCATTATAGGGAAGGTCCTCCATTACTTTTTCTATGGTATCTGAATGCCAGCAGATACAGTCCCGGATGAGTTCAATCCAGTCCTTTCAGACATCCTTGCTTGGTTTTCTTACACACTGTGCTGCCATTTCCCCCATTCGTGATCGCTGACAGCCACACAGGGGTTTTCACATAAGCCTAAGTGCAGTTACTGAAAACTGTTTCATGTTCACATCATGCCCAAGGTTGCTTCCATGCATGTGAGCTTGTTCCTCTGGGCCACGTAGGACCAGGCTCACTTCCTACCTTGTTCTGTGGGGTTTATTTGTGGTTTTTTCCCGAGCTGTGAAACCCAAATGACTATAATATAGAAGGTTTTCTCTCTCCAGCCCTGGTAACTCCTGGTAATTTTTTCACTCCGTTCTTCTCTGTCTCATTCCAGGAGCAGCAGAACTAGCTGATGACCGGTTTGCACAGCACATCCACTGCATTGTTCCAAATGAATTCAAACAGTCTGGTAAAGGAATCCTCGGGCAGAGGTACACAGTGCCTTCACCACAAGCCGTAGCTGGCTGAACAGCAGATCTTTATTCAGGAATGAAAGAAGTTGGGTCATCACTTCACAGACTACCTCGTACCCCATCCAGGGAATGTTAGTCTGAGAGACACTTCCAAGCGCCAGGGCCAGAGACAGGATGTCTAATAAACCTCTCGTTTTGTGAGAGAAGCACAAAGAATTCAGAAATACATGATCTGGAAGTAGACAAATTGGCACCATTATTTATGAGGCTGCATTGCTTCCTGCAACCGCTTTTTTGCAGGGTCAACCACAGAAACAGCGAGTTGCAAAGGAGAAGAGCAACTGAAGTTTTCACCTACGACTTATGACAAAGTGGAAGGGCAAGTAGCGGAAAGCAGAGAACAGCAAACAGATCTGCTGTGAATAAGCAGTTACTCATGTTGTTTGAATTCCAACATGGTTACAGAATGCACATCTTCCAGATAACGGAGGTACGCATCCTGTGCAGTGATCCCGTCCACAAGAGATCAGAGAGGGAGCGGGTGTGAATTCCTACTTCTAATGCTTCTGCATCCCCTTCCAAGAACTTCCACTTTGCACGAATGGGCAGAAACATCCACGAGGTTCCTTCCCACCAGTTTCAGTGCTGTGCCTGTGGCACTCGGAAGCCCAATGAGAGAAGATCTTAAGCAGCGATTAGCCTTTCTGCACTGCCGCTAACTGGAGCTCTTCCATCATTATACCTGTCGTTCTCATTTTAGATACCAAAGCTTGAATCCCAGCATAATCCCTCCAGGGTTGGCGGACAATAAGAAACCATCAGAGCTGCCGCTTGGCTCTACCGACCTGGGGGAAAAGGAGCACAGAATTGGATTTAACAACATACTGTTTACTCCTACCAAATTGTGCTAAATAAATTGCTGGCTGTTATGACTCAGCATGCCTTTGGTGTAGATAGAGCTGCAGTTAGAGTTTCTACAGCAACCCATTTCTTCATGCATGTAATGTTCTCTTACCCATGCTCCCAAACCTGACTTTTAATCAGGCAGTACAGTTAATAAAATGCAAATGAAGTGCACCTTAAGCTATGCGATAAATCTCACTTGCTCTTTACTACTCCTTAGTCAGGCAAAAATCCTACTAACTGATCATTTATCCAATTTAAGACTGGAAAGGAAAATGGAAAGAGACTATTGTAGTTGTCTAATATTAGCTGCATATATCATTAGTTTTGCACATTTGTTTCTGTCATAACATAATGAAAGGAGCTATTGTAACAGCCATGCAAAAGGGAGCATTCTGTTCTTTGCATGAACCTAAAATCTGCATTTCCCAATTTTTATAATAATTACGCAATATTCATCACTCCTCCAGCCTATTCTATCCTTAAATTTCAACTTGTAGCTGGAGGTTAGAGTAGGCTGGACACTGCCCTGATCTTATTTTTAAAGACAACAGCCACAAGATCACTACTCTTACTTTTTCACCATCACTGAAACTACTTACTGTGTTTCCTGGCACAGAAGAGCACAAAGTATATTTGAGTTTCATCAGGAAAAGGTTTCCACTCTTGCTTTACTATATGCTGCTTAGCTAGATCTTATGATGAACCTAATGTTATTTTTTATAATCAGACACCCTGGACAAAGAAGAGGATAAAGAACTCCAGGCAAATCCATGCTAAAGGTGAATGGAATCCAATTCCTAAATGTTAGTCTTCCATCCCCATAACCTCCCCAAATTTTATCCTTTTTGTAAATGTAACCAGACAAGTTTACAATGGGATAAATCAACATGTAAAGATCAAAGGAGTAAAATATCCTCATTTCTGAGTGCTAGTACACATCTATGGCATGTCTGGCACTTCATAGTCCTGAAGGTGACTTAGAACTCCAGGTTATAACAGTCTCCCATCTTCCAAGATATTTTTCTGTGCTGGGGTCCTGGCCACACTGGAAGACATGAAAGACAAACCTCTGGCAAAGATCACAACCGTGCTGCGATATCGTGCTCGTGGCTTATTGATGGGGATTCAGTAAAAAAAGATGCTGTAAAGAAAGTATCCTTGGGGAAAAAAACCTAGAAACTATTCTATGAATCCAAGGTGGCACTAGAAACCAATCATTAACGTAATTCATTTACTAGCAAAAAGCATGAAATGAAACGGAGACTTCCAAGTTCTGCATCCCAGTACCCAGCAAAGCAATGAAGCTTTCCTGCTTTTCCCACGTGCAGCAGAGCGATATTGCAGCTAGACAGCCGGGCACCTCTGTTACCTTCCGTGCATCCGCTCTAAGGACTAGCAGCTGGAGGATCTCTGTAACTTGGTAGTCAGCATTATCCCCGGCAAGAAACCCTCACTCACATGAGGATGTTGTGAGTCTCCTGGAACTCAACCACAGTCGATACGTTGATGAGTCACAAGGTTTTGGTTCCAATCTGTGCACTTTTTCTGTCACTACCTATGGTATCTGTGGCTGCAGGACAGAGGAGAGGAAAGACAGGAGGCACAAAACACCCTTTCAGTTAGCTTCTAGTCTATCCGTGTATTTCCAGCAGTATTTGTTTCTTCTAGTGTATGAAAGCTTCAATTTCTGCATCCACAGTAGCACTTTTTAAAACAAATTACATCCTGTTGTCCTTTTTCCTATGTCAGCAAACTGCTGTGACTCTTCTTGCATGCTAAAAAACTGTGGGGCATCAAGGCCTACCCCATTTCCATGAAATTACACACTGATCTCAGCGTTGGGCTGCCTAAGGTTGAGAGTGAACACTTTGCGTCCCCCCTCCACACATTGCCTGGAAACAGTTGTTTCTATGTCCCACGTGATCTGTTTGCTAAAGGCTAGGCCTGATGGCAAGTCAGAGGAAGGTCCAAACTTTCTGCAGCTGCTTTTCTGGGGAGGGTGAAAATTGTGCATTAAGGTGAGGAAAATACTCTGAGGTTGTTCTGTTCTGCAGAATTAAACAGTGGCAATTACAGGCACTGAGAACCTTGGGATGTCTGGGCAGGGAAGATAAGGCCTGGGAGAAAAAATAACAGATATGCTCACTTAAGTAAAGACACTGAGAAAGCTAGTGACTTCCTTGTTAATTATTAATAGGGCAAGGGGCCTGAATGATTTCTTTCCAAATCAATGCCAGAAAAGTTAGCAAGCGGAGAAAGCCCTGGAATCTGAGTCTAAGTCTCTTACCTCCAGGGAGTGGAAAGAGCGTCTTAGAAATTCAAGACACAGACTACCCACTTCTCGAAAGAGCACAGAGAGAAGTGGCGAGGTTATGAGCATGGGAATACAAGATTTCACTATTAATTAACATTAGAAAGCTGAAACAAAGCTGCTTCGTTCAGTTCTCTTAAGCAGGACTACACTGTGAGCATGAAGGGACAGTTTCAGAACCAACTCTCCTCAATTAGTCCCAGGATGGATAATTCAATTGGTTTTCTGGTGGGAGAGCAAAGAAAGTATTGAATGAGACACTCAAGCTTAAGCAAAATAAAACTATGTTAAAGCCAATTTTCACATACAGGTGAAACAAAATCTGCCTTTTTACCTGAGGATTCACCTTCCCAACTTCAGTGCAAACCAAATGAACTTCTAGAGCCTTAGAAAGAAAGAGCTTTCAAAGTGTTCTGGTCCAATTTGGCCTGGTATGAATCTACATCATTACAGGAATTATTTCTATCAGTTCAGAATCTGGAAGAAAGACCTGATATCTGTACTGGCATGCAGATATGCTCCTGTGTACTGTAACAACCTTTTCTAGGAGTTGTATTACTCACACTGTAGATAGGAAACTACCTGAAAAATATACTAGGATTTGATAATGAAAGGACCACCTCAGGGCTTGCAGGGAGCATTAGAATAGAAAAGGTTTGTTTGGGGAACTTTATTGTTCAATCTCATTACATCCAGATGAAGTCGTTACTAACTCTGGCCCAACAGGAGGAGGAAATGTAACTGAAAGAACTGGACATGAAAAGCATCATGTCAGAGATTCAGGAGGGCACAGAACATGCAAAAGAGCAGAGGAGCAGACAGTCACCCTCAGCCAGAAGGACGACCTCTGTATCTGAGTGCAGGCTGAACGTTATCCACAGGGGATGGTTAAAGGCCCAGTATTCATTTAGGCAGGGCGCAGCCTTTCTCAAATGATTCAAAAGAGGCTCCTTTTCAGATTATGGAAGGAATAAAGAGCATATGGGGATGATGCATGAGATTCACAGTCTGACTGTATCTTAAATAAAGTCCTTTGAAAACAAAGAGGACTGAAAGGTCTCCTGGCTAAAGCAAAGGAGCTGTCGTCGCAAGTCCCAGGTTCTCTTCCTCGTCAGCAACTGATACTCAGCATGATCTACAGCAAGTCAGGGAGGCATCTTTTTAAAACGTAATCTTTTCTTGAAGGATCTGGGTGTGTCCAAACAAACGGATTTTTTGATGCCTAACTTTATGAAGCTATGCCCTGAGTTACAGAGATTCAGATCAACAATAACAACAGGTATGTTAAAAGAATCTTAATAAACTCTGCAGAAAAGTTTCTTGCAAATGAAGTTTGCTACCTCCAGAAGCAGGACTTGGAGCAGCTTTCATAGGATGAGCACTAGATTCCTGTCCCTTCATTAGGAACAAGAGAACTTGTTGGATGCTGAGAAGTGCCTGACCCAAACGATGAAATCAGAAATGGACCTACTGAGCCAGAACCTGGATATGAAGCAGCTGACGTGAGGGCCAGCACATGGATGCTGCAGGGTTAGCTCAGCAATTGGGAAGCTGCTAGAGAATACCTTGGGTGAAACAGAAGGAAAAGCAGGTATGAAGCATGACAGAGAGTTTTTCTTCTGCCTTATTCTTCAGGGAAATGAATCCCAACAACCATTATAGCTCCTCCAGACAGAGCAGATGCTCAGATTCCCTCAGCTGATCCCCAACCATCAGTTTCTTACATTGTGTTCCACCATCTCATATAACATGGGATGGATTAATTCTACACTTCACACTTCTACCCCATAGTATTAGTCATTTTACAGCAATTTCTAGGGATCCCCCTACATAATGACATCTGCATCTCTTCTATACATTCTTTATTAATTATACTCACATTTACATGGCAATCCTTGTAGACCTCTACATATAAAATGCCCCCTACCACAGCCAGGTAACTCCTTTCCACCCAGCCTTGGGAAATACTTCTCCAGCTCCTGCACCTGAACTTTTTTTTTATTTAATGTAATTGGAGAAGTTTTAAATCTCTGCTCTAGCAGCCATGTGGCTGTCTGCTGCTTCTTCTGAAGTCAGTGTTAACATCCACAGGATGTTAAATTCACAGATGCCTCATATGTCTCAGAATTTATTAACTGAATCTCAGATTTCTTCTAAAGAAATACAAGTTTCCAGTGACATTTTGTCCTGACGCTGCTAACAGCTCGTGTGATCCACAAAATCCGTGTGATGTTTCCTTTCCTGTCTGCAGGCATTAGACCGCAGAGTTTGAACCCTGACTTCAGGCCTCTCTGCTTAGAATGACTCAGTCACTGAACTCCAAAAGGAGAAGAGGTCTTTGGAGGAAGATCATCAGGCAGAAATAACTGCTCCATTTTTCTTTACTTTCTCCCATTCTCCTGCTCCCAGTCTGGGGAAAGGAATGAAAAACATTGCTTGCCAGACTACAGCATGCTGCACAAACAGGAAGGGGGACGAGTTTTTCTAAGTATTATCTCATGGCAGCACGGTGAAGCGTTGCCAGTTTGTGCCACTGCCCAAAAGAGCTACATGAACTGCTGAAGGCGAGCAGGATCCATCTCAAAGAGTCGATGCTGCACCAAGTCTCTCCGGGCCTATTGGAAACGCACCCACGAAGGGCCTGCTGCTTTCAGGAAGCACCTCTGACGAATCTATTCTTTGGGTTTTCAGTCCGTTGCCAGGGCACAGTAGTCAGCTTCTCGCCCAACTCTGTGCACTAGTCTTGGTCTCTCCCTTCCTAGAACACCGCAAGGTGAGGAGGACCAGGTGAACCACCTGGCCAAGAAAAACAGCAAACCTACCACTGGTGGGCATGAGGTGAGGTGCAGCTGCTGTGTCTCTATTTTAGATGGACTGGTTTTGATATCTTGGGTCATTCTGATAAACAGCACCTATACAAAGTTCTTTTTCACACTGATTCCATTCTTCTCAGCTAGCTGGAGGACAACTGGAAACAAAAGGATCCACGGCAAGGTGGGAAAGGCTTATCATATCATAAAGTAGAGAGTGACCTCAAAATGACAAGTGCGAACTCCAGTGAGATGAAATGAGCCAAACCTGGAAGACGTTACAAGGAAATAAGTGTCAATTGTAACAGAATTTCCCAGGGTACAGGATGCTACTGGGTGCAGCGGTGCAACATCATAGCTCTGACAGCATTAGCTACACCTGAAAAGTCACTCGATCATAAAGTAACGGGGAGAATGCACAGTCATGCCCTGATCCTTCAGTATTAACCAAATGACAGTTCAGACAAGCAGAATCAGAAATACAGGATTTTCTTTCCAAAGTCTTTCTCTGACTCACTGTCTGATATTTGTAATTCATCTTCCACACTCACCCACATATAAAATGTGTATAATCACCAGGAAGTTACGAGGCTTAAATGATTCATGTTTATGTAAGTCCTTATGATCCTCTGATAAAAACTCCTTTAGAAATGCAAAATATTATCACAAATTAAAACTTTATTTTAGTGTCACTATTGACTACTTCAGTGATGGGTCTGCCAGCACTTCCCTGACAAACCTCCCCTTAGAAATTAACTTCCCAGAATACAAATATCCAACTCTATATTATCCAAACCACTCATTTACCCAGTTAAACATCTAAGTAGCTAAGGCAATGTGTACAATCATTAATAAATACTGGCAAGCTTAGCTAATTCAGATTCTAACACAGCGCTTCACGGGGAGTACAAGACACTTGTGCTTCAGAGCAAGGCCAGTGGGACGCTTAAGCGGCAGAAGGAAAATTAGGCATGGTGTTAGTCCCGCGGAGCTACAAACAGACGAGTCAACTTCCCGGGGTGCTTCTGCCTTTACTTGCAGACTGGTTAATGATGGGATAAGGAAAAAGGGTTGGCTTAGCTCATTTGCTGTGACATCCTACCTTTTCTTACCCCACAGTAGCCCGCTTGCACAGCTTTGTCTTTTTGATAAGACTGAGTTGGCATAAAAGATTAATACAGACCTTTTAAACCTACTCTGTTAAAATGGAGTCTGGAGCCCATCACTCTCTAAACCCTTAAATAACAGAACCAGCTGAGATCTAATATTTATTTTTTCCCAGGTACGTTTTGACTTTTTTCTACAGCAGATTCTGACTACTCCTCTACCAGCTTGTGAAACCCCTCAGCTTGGAAATATTTGCCTTTTTAGCTTCCAGTGAATCAATAGTTCAGCTACCTCTGAGATCCAGCACGTCTTGTATGTTATCCACTCACTCTAAACTCCGCTTTCTTTGAAGTCTGGGGAACTGTACGCTCACTGCAGATCTCCTGCCATGCTTCTACGGCCAGAAGAAAGGTGATCTGCTGCAAGGACCTCCTCTTCTGCTTGCCGGCAGCCAGAAAAGACAACTGATATACCTTTCATCCACATTGATGCCAAAGGCTCCTGCAAGGCACTCTCCCTCTTCCTATGGAAGGAAATGTGGTAAATAAAACCAGAAATGAGGCCACAGCTCGCAGGATGCACAGTGTTACCATTCAAATTCAGTATTTCAGTGCCCAAATATCTAACTAAAAACCCAGCATGTCAACAAAAACATGACCCAAAAGCCTAGACTGCATTTATTTCTATTTCACTCAAATAACCAAATCACCTTGATTGTATTCCTGAAGGCCAAATTCCAACAGGATTCAGGAAGCTCACCATGCTGCAGATAACATCAGTTGCCTACTGAGACACTCGGCCAGGTCTTTCCTGCTTTATTGGTTCAGTATTCTGAGCCTTAGATCTCTCCTAGAAAAGCGTTCAGAGAAGGGAGTGAAGAGATTAAGACTCTTGTTTGAATTTCCACCAATTTCTCCCACATTTCTTGCTCACAGACACTGCTGTGCTTGTGTGTGCCCTCCAGGCCTGTATATTGAAGAAGTGGAAGAAGACCTGGAAGCTGCGCATGCTGTAAGAACACACGTAACAGTATCTAAGGAGGAAAACATTACTCCGGGGAGTGATTCCCTGAAAAGACCTGACAACATTAAGCTACTAATTAAGACCCCAAATTCCTCACGTAGGAGTAGAAAGATGGACATAATTCTTTAATTCTAGTTGTAGCCTATGCAAACTCACCGTTACAAATTGCACATTCCTTTCATAGAAATCTCTGAAGAAGGCAGCTCCTGACAGGGCAAGAGAGCAGCAGGTCAAGGAAAATGCCCCAGGCTCCAGCTGACAACACGCACTTGGCCCCTTCTCAGATCTATCAAATCTGCAAGCTGCAAGCTGGGCTGCTGGAGCTGCTCCTTGAGCTGGAGGAGGCAGCCCTGTAGAGCAAGGCCACAGGCTCTACCCTGCGCAGGAAGCAAATGATTGTCATGGCTGAGACGGCAGAGCCCATGGAGAAGCTCCAGCGCGGAAGCAGAGATGGATGGGGTCTCTGCCAAAATCCAAAGTGAGAGGCCAGCAGAGAATTCCTCAACAAACTGCCAATGCAGCCATCGGCGCGAGGCAAAAGAATTCAGCCCACTGCAGTGGGACCTGCCTGATACTAGAGCAGCTGCTTGCAGGTGGTGCTGAACCCTGCCCGTCCTGGCTGGGCATCGCCCTCACCAAAGATCAGGGCACTCTGCACTCCCCCTGGCTATTACACTCATCATCATAACTAGAACCAACCAGAATAATAAGAGTTTGCAAGAGAGGGAGGATATTTTGGCCCTTCAAGCCTTGCTCAGCATCACATGACTGACTTTCTTACAGCGGAACCCATGTTCACAAGCTGGAAGATAACCTGTCTGAAGCCAATGCCCAGCCGGCTGAGGTGGAGGAGAGGCAAGCCGAAATTAATGCCATTAGGCTCCAAGGTGAATTCCTTGACAGCTTTGTGCAATGTTACCTCCCTCTGATCCTCCTCTTCCCCTACATTTCATCCAGCTCTGGCAGCCCTGCCCTGTCTCCTTTAGCAAATCCTTCTGGCCCTCACCGCTCTTTCTCTCCAGTCAGAATGAATTAGTTCTTCTCCTGCTTCTTTACGCAGTTTCTCCACAGCTGAAAACAGCCAGCTGAGCTGGGAGCACGAGGAAGCTCAGAGCAGGCTTAACCAGATTGTCCACATGAAATTTTCTCTCACCTTGCAAGCAGGTGACTTCAACAGGCAGCAGGTACTGGGGAACACCAACTGCCTACAGAGGTTGCTGCTGTCCATGCAGTGCCTGCTCTTTTGCACGTTGTCCACTTCAGAATCGTAATCTTTTGTGTTAGCTCTCACAAAGGAAAACTTTCTCATCCAAATTAACCTTTGGGCTTGGTACCAGCAGATCTCGGAGGCAGTGTGGGAGACATGAGCCTTGCACGGATATGAAAATAAGATACAGCATCTCCTGTGAGTCAGCAGCAAAATCACAACACACACCTCTTGATTCTCAGTCCACTGGCCATTCAGCAGATCGTACAGAAGTTTATTTACATAGATCACACAAGTTCAGCTCAAAATATATCGGTATTTCTGGTGTCTGACACATCTGTTTGAAATTTCTGCTTATCTCCAAAGAGTAATTCTAGCACTGCACCTGCATATCAGAAGCCTGGCAAGAATTGTCTCTGTGTTTGGAACAATCACCAAATGGGTTTACTGCCATAATTCTTTTGAAACACTGCTTGAGAGAAAACAGTGTGATGACAAGCCAAGTTCTGTTTTCGGTTGTATGAGCTCAATTCAATTCACTGCAGTACAGCAAAAAGCAGGTACAGAAAACAGAAACTTGGGTCCTCACCAGGAAGATATTTTGAATCCTGAGGTGTTTCTAGCTGGTCCAGCACTGAGCTGTTCAGGTGGATAACTCCAGCTCTAGGGAGTGAGGTAAGTGCTTTCATCCTTACAGTTGGACAGATGCACAGTAATGGCTGTACCACCTCCAGTCCTGCGTGGCTGCTGCAGTGAGCTCGGCCAGGATCAAGCAGGATTTAGAAAGAGTAGTTGGAGGAAGAGGAGGAGAGCAAAGCTGAACTGCAGTGCCTGGTCTCTAAACTCAATACTGAAGTCATAATCTGGAGGACTAAATAGAAGACTGATGCCACCGAAATAGCTGGAAGAGACCAAGTGAGCCCTTCAGGGAGCCTGGGATGGCAGTCTCATTATTTAGTTTGGCTGCTGAGTCACAGATTATAGATGTGATCTGTTAGGACTCAGTTTAGTAAGAGAGAAAAAGCAAACCTCTCCAGCCAAGAGAAAGAAAATAATGTTTGCAATAATAAACAGAGACTATTGAGACCTAGCACTTGTACACCGACAACAGAAAAACAACGCTGATCCTTTCCAATAAAGCCTTGAATTTGGATAGCCTTTCTTCATTCCAACCAGGACTTTACTCTTCCAGCAGCTCCACAAAAGCCACCAGCATTTCCTAAGAACAAAGCAAGCACCAAACCAGATTAAACCCCTTAGAATGTCATCCTTGATACCTGGTATTACGGGCCAGAAGTTGACCTAATCTTTGTACCAGTCTAACTGAGCTAACATAAAGGTGCTTTCACATAATAGCAGCAAAAGGCAACTGAAGGGTTTCACTGAGTGCCTGAACAAGCTGAGACAAATGGAATAAGCTACCACATCTCTGCATGACTTTGGACTGAGACACGGTGATACTCACAAGGGGAGAAGGCTACTTTGGTCTTAGACAATACCCTACCTGAACGGAAGGCAGAAGCATCTGTCACCGGGTAACAATCCAGCAATAAAGACCTGAGCTGCAGCCCAATGAGCCGTATCGACTAGGGGAGGGGAAGGACAAGCCACATCCTAGTCATGGTTTCATAGTGGCTTCTCTGAGGTTGCTGCCAGGATTTCACCTTTTCCCTGGTGAAAAGAGTGATTGTGCTCTAGATGAGGGCTGCTGACTCCTACCATTCTTCATGAACTACTCACCAGGATGCTTCTGCCCTCCTTCCCTGAGGACAAAGGTGCCTGTGAGACTCCAAGAAGCAGAAGAGACAGCTGAATCAGTCCAAGCTTGGGTTGCCAGCATGGAAAAAAATAAGCAAAAGCTTCAGAACAAAGTGGAGGACCTCACTGTTGACCTTGAGAAGGCAGGAAATCCAGCCATTCAGAGTGCATCCAGCACAGGCCTGCCCAGCAAGATCTAAAACCTGGTACTGGAGGCTTTCCATTAACTCAGGCCAGCTTTGGACTCTTCTTCCAGAATATTTTAAGATCTCTCTGTTAAATGTCAAGTGACCCATCTGGCCATGAGAAGCAAGGGGAAGTTTTATCATATCAAGAGAAAACCCAGATGAGAGCCGCAGCTGATTCCTAGGAGCACACAGCAGGCTTCTCCTAAGCTCATTAGCTGACTTCCAGAAACAGGAGTACAGCTAAAGCAAAACCCCTCCTTTACTGCAAGGCAAGGTATTCATCTTCTTTTTAAGGATAATGATATCCTGCTTTGAACTATTCAGCGTTGCAGCACCAGTGGGTTGGCCACTGGTTATTAACTACCATACCCAAAGCAGATCTAAACAACATGTAGTTTAAACACTAGCAACACTGCTCCTTCATTAAATTAGTATTTCTGCCCTTGCTAGTGTAAGAGCATGAATAGTTGTGCAACTGTGGGACATTTGAATAAAAATGTTACTTAAAATAGGCACAAAGGCTGCTCCAAATCCACCGAAGTCCTTGGGTATCTGCCAATGACTGCAATTGGCTTTAGAACAGGTCTCAAGAGCTGAAAATCCCACATACAGCACTACATTACAGGGCTGAAAAAAAAATCTGTTTCACCATCACTTTCTTTAATGAAGCAGTTCTTTATTCCATGGTTCCTGTGGTGTGCCTGTCGCCATGGTATCTGTAACGCATGTGTGGATCATAAGGATATGTAGAATATTTGTGATTAAAGGCTCCAAGGAAAGAAAAATGTACCTTTATTCTTTCCCTTCATGACAAGTAGTTAAACACAGTCTAAAATAGTTTAGAATAACATCTTGTTTGTAACCGAATCGCCTTTGAAATAGAAAGAGTCACACTAATCAACTCAGGCAATTACTAACAGCACATCTGCACAAGGAATATCTGAAGTGGAAAACATTTGCTCCACAGCAGCATCATTATAACCGCAGGAACAAGGCAGACTATCACACTGATGGGAACTGGGTGATCTTGTTAAATTCCTAATGGCGAGGAAAGAAAGCCTCATAAACATTTTAATCATCCATTCAGAGTGACCAAGAGAAACTCTGCCAGTCATTAGAGTGGCTGCCAATTTAACTGTGACTAGCTGGCAGGACACGCAGAGAAGTGAAGTGTAAAGAAAACTTGTGTCCAGTGAATGCTTGGCTTTATCTTTCCAGGCCAATGCTGCTTGTGCTGCCCTGGTCAAGAAGCAGAGAGCCTCTGATAAGGCGCTGGCAAAACGGCAACAAAAAATGCAGAGAGCTGCAGGTGGGTGATCCTGCTCTGGCAGGGGGGTTGGACTAGATGATCTTCTGAGGTGCCTTCCAACCCCTAATATCCTATGATTCTGTGTGTGAAGTGCACAACTGGAATTCTGAGCTTAAGACTGCCTATGAAGAATCCTTGGAGCACCTGGAATCCACAAAGAAGGCGGTGGTGGCCCTTCAGGGTAAGTACTGGTTTGATGTTAAAAAAGCCCCTTGATTCCTACTGAATGATCTCTTGCGGTGTCTTCCAGCACCAATTCCACTTTTCTTATTTCTGGCAGTGCTTTGCTCCGGGAAAACACATTAGATGCACTCCAAGTCACAGGTTAGATTCTGCTCTTGGGACAGAGCCTGCACTCACACACATAGCAGCCCTATCGATCACCCAAGACCGTAACTAGTGCCGGTGTACTGCTTCCAGGGAACTGACTCTGGGGATAACATTTAGGATCGAGGCTCTTTCTGAACCCTCAAACCACAAACACAGCAGCAGCTTGGTTGTACTCACTGTTGTACTAGGAGGCCATCGCTCCAGGCTGGGCCAGATACCATCGCTGGAGCACTGCATCAGGGAATAATGGACTGGTTACAGCATTAGGATTAATTAAGCCACAGGATGCAGTCCCAGTTCTGGCTACCAGTGTTCTCATTCTGAGCAATTCACTTAGGGGACTATTAACAACGGCCAGCTCCACGGTGTGAAGATGATGTTCCCTCTAACCTCAGTGGGAAGTACTGGGCATCTCCAGAAATCAGTTCAGAGCAGACTGCTGCTCAGAGTCTCCCTCTTGGCACTGCTTCTTCCCCACTGGCTGTACAGGGAGACCAGCTGCCTTGGCTCTTTTTGAAAAAAACCAACGAACAAACACTTCTGTAAATTGCAAAAATTGATCTTTTACAGGAGGCTGGAAGATGACACTGTAAATATTTAGAGGATGCTACAATCTGCTGCCCTTGCGGCCAACAGAAAACAGTGATGGACTCCCTGGCACAGGCCCAGTATTTTCTGGGCTCTCTCCCCCAACCCTTTGCTCTGGCCTACATCAGCTGGCAGGACGCCCCATTCTGCTGTAGAGAGACGATGTGGCATCCTGTTTTCATTTTGTAAGAGCAACTATCTGAAAGGAGGAGAGGGGAAGGTTGGATAAAATCTGGAAAAAAAAATCTCTTGATTTAATAGGCTTCATTATTCCACCTTCATGAACACATGCAGCGAGCAGGGCTCATTCAGAAATCCAGGATAATATTTAGCAACAAAAGAAAAGGGCAGCTGATATAAAGTGACTCATATCGTTTCGTGCCACTTCCATTTGAAGAATCTGCCTGATGCACTTGGTAAAGTTCATCATCTTGAAATAAACCTATCATATGAAATATCTGGTTTCTTCCCTAGAGGAAATTAAAGATCTAATCAATCAGCTAGGGGAGGGAGGGAGGGAAGAGCATTCATAAACCGCAGAAGATAGAGACTGGAGATGGAGAAGGACGAACTGCAGGTGGCACTGGAGGAAGCAGAGTCTCCCCTGGAGGTACCAATGCTACAGATGCGAGAGCTGCACGCCAGGCTGCTGCCCAGCCTGGTGCCCGCTGCTCACATTCCATCAGATGGATTTTTCTATGTATAACCCCACAAAAGGCATTTATTCATCCACCTGCTGCACCCTTCCTGAAGAAAGTAAACTGACCTATCAGCTCAAAGCAGCTCAGGGCAACATTGAACATGAGCATAACAGGTTGATGTTGAACAGGGGAAGGAAGAATTTGAAACAACCAGGTAGAATGATGGTACGACATTAAGCCACAGGCAGAGGCTGCAGCATGGAGGTTTTACGTTAGATACTCGGCAAGTTTTAGAATCATCAAGGGGAATTACTCCTTGGACCAGATTGTCAGGTGGTTGTAGTCTCCGTTACTGAAAGTGAAGTCTGGTCATGTTTTTTCTAGTGGGACTGGTTCAGCCGGAGGTGATCCAGCTTTTAGGCAGTAGAATTTTAAGACGACCTCTTGAAAGCTCCCCTAGCCCTACATTTTAAAAGAAGGTATTCCTGAATGGTTCAGTGCAAAATCCTGGTATTTCAGTTTTAAACAGGTTTGAAAAGTCACTGTGTTTTTATTACTCAGTGGGCAATAACTTGATACAAAGGCTGGATCAGACTCAACATAACAGAACGCTGCACCATATGCTTCACTGGACTCCGCAGAAATAACCACCAGCGTGCAACTGAGTCTCTGCAGGCGAGTCTGGAGAGTGAAGCAAAGGGGAGTGCTGAAGCTCTTGGGCTCAAGAAGATGGACACTGACCTGACCAGCATGGAAATGCAGCTGGCTTGTGCCAACAGGAACAACAGCGAGCTTGTCAGCAAAGGTGTGTCAAGGTAAACGGAATAAACGGCAACGGTGTGTTGAGGTAAACTGGAGAGGGTGGAAGCAGGTCCCTGGATGGCAAAGCCTATCAGTTCTATTTTACAGCTTAAGCAACAAAGCAGCAGATGATGCACTCTTGTTCAGAGAGACATCTTGAACAAACTGAGAATTTATATTCAAAAGCCCTGGTTCTCCCACTCATACCAATTTCTACCTGCAGTAGTTCCAACAAACCTTGTGCAAGGTAAGCATTACTGGTAAGCATTACTGGTAAGCATTACTGTCAAACAGGAAACCCAAAGAATTATCTGTATTTAATTAAAGCAAACAAATTCTGCTTTTAAGAGAAATTGTAATTGCTGTTTGAACAGGATAGCCAATGGACTAGAAACTAGCAGAGATGTAAAACTAAAGAGCTTCCTCTGCCTCTTCATTCCTAAAATAAAACTAACTAAGGAAGTAAATTAGTAAAAGACTAGCTTCTTTGTTGGAATAAAGTGATACAACTGCTGCCAAAAATCCAATTTAAAAAACTTAAAGAGTAAAAACAAAGATTCTTTACATATACACATATATACCCCCCACACACTCAACCCTAACTTGTCCCCAGTTACATCAGTCTAAGTCAGAATTAATTCCCCTAAAGTGAGAGTGGCTACAATGAAGTAAGATGATCCAGCGGGGGGGTTTTTTTAGGGGGGGGGATTGTTTTTCTAAACTATTTTTAAATCTGGCATCACCTTAAAGAACAGCTTTGCAGAGAGACCTCCTACACTTTTCAACTTTCTCTCCATTATTTACATTAATCTTTCATCTTGGGATCCAAAGGGATGAGGATCCTTGCCAGCATGAGCTGGAGCTGCGGGAGCAGTATGTGCCGCCTTTGCCCGCTACAGAGAGACCTGGAAGAAGCCCAGCCCGGCCTGGAGGGCAGCGAGCACTCTTGCAAACTCCAGGAGCAGGCAAAGGTTGTGGAGAGGACATAACGAAATCAATGTCACGTACAGAGCAAGTAGAACTATTTATGCCACAGTTATCTTGTCGAAGAATTCCTGTGCAAGTGGTTTAACATCAAATCTT
Organism: Apaloderma vittatum; assembly: GCF_000703405.1. Lineage (NCBI taxonomy): Eukaryota > Metazoa > Chordata > Aves > Trogoniformes > Trogonidae > Apaloderma > Apaloderma vittatum. The sequence continues at coordinate 25,518 of NW_009693305.1, forward strand.
AACTCTGGGTAGAAGTGCTGGATTAGGCCAATAATGGATAAATGTAACAGATCGGTCTGATAACTCTACGGAACCTGAAGGGCTCAGTCTTTAGAGATATTATTACTGATAGCAGGATTTTTATAAAAGCACCACCTTGGCCCAGCTTTGCTCCCAGCAAGGCCTACAAAAAGACCTTTAGCAAACTTGTGGGAAGAGTTAAGACAGGGCCAAGCCCTTTTGAAAAAACCCACCTTAAAAGGGAGAGTGTAAAATTCTGCCTCCACTGAAACCATAGTTTTACGAGTTGTTTCCATGGTGCTTGGATTTCTTGCATAGACTGTAGCCCACAGCAAGAGGCATTTTAGTGACATTTTAAGCACCCTTGTGTTAGAGATTGCAGTTTGAAATAACATACCTCCCGTTTTGTTTGGTGCACAGATTTGAGAAGCTAATTTAACATTCACCATTACAGTCAGCAGTTCTTCTCCATAAAGACCGCACAAGCTAACATTTTCAAGGAGAAAAGTGTAACTTCTCGAAAGGACTGATAATACAAGCATTTCTCAGCCGCAGTTATGGGACATCAGTTATAAAAACTGAGTCGCAAGTGTGCCTTTTATTCAAATCGGTAAAAAAACTGTAACCGGTACATTCCTTTCCAACTGACTGACAATAAAAGGATGCATTTTTAGTAGGTGAACTGCTACCACCATCCCAAATCTGGAGATCTTATTTGTTATACAAAACTTATATAGCATAGAACTTGTGCAGCATTCTGGAACACAATGGCACATTTCGTGACGGTGTTTTGCTGAAGAGCAGCTTGTGTTGCCAGAATGCAGTTTTGCTATTAAAGCCTTTGTAATTCTCCTTCCTCAGAGTGGTTTTTTTGTTTTATTTATTACTTTTACAGCAGCAACAACAACAGTCCTCCAATGATTCATATCAGTAAACAGTAAGCACTAAATGAGCCGTGGGGCTCATATTTTCCATGAGATAAAGAGACACATACATATTGTAAACTGTGGAGCAGAGATTATGTTTGTTGAGAATGCAATCAAATACAGTTTCAGTTGGGTCTAAAGGCAGCTGCTGCTACTGCAGCGTAACTTTGAAATAAATAATATTAGTATATAAACTCAAATATATACACAGAGAAATTCAGACCAGACTCGGACTCAAGGCCTTCATAAACAACGGGGTCTATTTTCTGCCTCAGAGGTGTATCAACATTTCAGCTCTCATTTAGCGTGCAAGTAAACGCACAGGTCCTAATGTTCCGTGATGCAGATCCAGCAGGGATGAATCCCACTTGGCTTAACAATGCACAGTTTTATAGAGAAAAAACAAACTCCACAGAAACCTGTGATCATGACAGCACAAATCATCTCTTTGAGAGACAAATGGAAGAGCTGAGCAGATAAGATATTCCGGGTCTCTAAGACTTCGTTCTGCCCTCTAGATTCAGTCTGCTTACTAGTAAATGAGAGCTGGGGCCCAATCTTCAACACACACTAATGAGCATGAGGAAATCATCAGTGGGTACTCAGCAGCTGAGGAGAGAGTGAAGAAAGCCGTGGCTGACGAATGTCACCTCCCCACCTTTCTGCCCTTTACCTTGGTAGCTGAAACCTTGACGTATATATTCCATTATTTCTCTCCAGCGCAGATTTGCAGGCACAGTGTTAATAATACATGTTAGCCCTTGCATTGCTTTTTATGATCCTGAAAAGCAGAATGCATGTCAGCTCGCTGATTGCAGCCTGGCAAAATTAATCCACCAAAGAAATCCACTTCCTCTCTGCCTCCCTGGTAATCTGCATCACAGATGGCACCCTGAGGAATTCCTCCATTTCCTCTCGATTTGTCCCTTCTTTCACTTATTACACAGCTCCACTCCTCACACCTATCAGGCCTCCAACAAAGAGTAGGCCGGCTTCCCTCTCCAGCTAGTCAATGGCATTCGTAATTGGCACAGAGGGGAGAAAAGTTGCCAGCACTGAGCAGATTGCTCCTTTGGCACTGCGCTGACAGCTGCCACTTCAGAAATACCATAGCTAGCTGTGGATGTGATGCACAGCATTTCCTTCCAGAGCGAGGCTGAGCCTTCTGCCACCTCTGTACTTTCAGCTACTGTACGCTCAGACAGTATCTTCACCTTCCAGCTACAGCACACTCAGAGCCACCCTCTTTCCACTGAAGGGTAGAAACAAAAGCCCGAAGTGTCACTAGAACTAAAGCTATTGACTTACTAACAGGTGTGGATAATACATTTGACTAGTTCAGCGGTACTAAGCGAGTGTTTACCACCACCTGGTTTATGGTCCAACCTAGAGTTGTCCCAGTCAGCTGGGATTACTTCCATTGAATTTCAGTGAACTGTGGATCCAGTCTGTAGAAAGGCAGCCTAGGATACCCCTCAAAAATGAAGATATGGCAAAATTTCTCAGAAAGTAACACACAAATAGCTCATCTACATACCCTGTCTCTCAATGATCTGTATAAAAAGCTGTGCTGTCAATCTGCTTCATACCTTCCTCATTGGCTTCCTGTGTGGCAAAAGATCTGTGTCAGGAGCAGGATCATTACGTGCACCTGGAAAAGATTAAGAGGAACTATTAAACTGCAATAAAAGACCTGAAAGTCAAGATGGAATAGGCTGTGCAGTTAGCTCTGGAAGGAGGAAAAAACAAGCACCATCATGAAACTCCAGGGTAAGAAAAATATGTACAAATATGTTAGAAAGATCATTCCAGTAGAGCAGCTACAGAACTCTTTCCTGCACCTGAACTTCCACATTCAAAACAAATACCTGAAAAGGAACATTTTCATTTAACAACCGAAATGTCCCAAAGGGAATGCACTAATTTAAGGAAATCCAGTCTAGGCAGAAAAGATGCATGTAGGACACTCTCAGTCCACTGGAGCACAAGAGAACTTCAGCACTTTGCACCCTGCGCAGAACTCATCGATCAAAACCTTTACAGTGCTTGAGTACCGTGGTAACAAGCCCCTGGTACCAGCAGCTGATCTACACCCACGAAGGAGAATTTGCAAGGTGCACTGCCATCAGCAGCAGGACTTGCCGTTGATTTTTCAACTGCAACAAAACTCTAAAGAAAAGTAGCTTCAAATTCCTGTGATAGATACTACTTTCCTATTTTGTTTTCTGATCCTCGTAATTACACATCAATTATCCTTCTGCTCCTTTTCAGATTACAGAAGTGGAACTAGAGCTAGACTCCAAACAGAAACTCATGTGGAGGCTGAAAATTCTACACAAGAGGCCTCTAGAGATCCACAAAAGATGGATACAAACCCAAGTAACACACGCAGGACAAGCCGTAAATGTAGAAGAGGCAAGCTGAGGAGGCTGTACATATTCTCTACTCCAGCTCACTGTTTCATCGCTTGGGAGTTGGACACTATGATCCTTTACGGGTCCCTTCCAATTTGAGCCAACCTATGATCACAAAGTCACACCGTGTGCCCGCCAGGGGTATTTTGTCATTCATCTGCACGGACATGAACACACAGTTTAAAAAATACCTATTAACTACCATTCTTTAGGGTCATGGCTGTATTCTTCACCTTGATGTTGTTATGCACAGATATCAGACATGTTCCAGGTCAGTTTTTACCAGTGCAAGGATTTCTCTAGTTAAATCAAACCATTCCTGACATGGGAACAGGAGGCCAACCAGAGCCTGGCCAAGTACAGGAAGACCCACCTGGACGTGTTCCTGTGTGATCTACTCTAGGTGATCCTGCTCTGGAAGGGGAGTTGGACGAGACCATCTTCAGAGGTCCCTTCCAACCCCCACCATTCTGTCATTCTGTGAAGACCATTCATGAGTTGGGTGATGCAGAGGAGAGGGAGATGGGATGGATGAATCAGCTCTAAATAAACTGTGCACGAGGCATCGTGTCTCGGGAAGGAAAGGGCTCGCTTTCTGGGGAGTTTATCCAAGCGCCTCAATCTTTCCCCTGCGTCAGCAGCTCAGAAATAGACCCTGAAGCCGGAGCTAGCAAGTTTGAACCCACCTGACATAAATTTATTAGAGCAGAAAAGGGTGTGGGATGAAGATGAGGAAAACATAGGTGTGTTCTCAACCCCAGCTGACTCACGCAGTTCCCTACAAAAGGGAACAGAGATATTCCACAAATCTATTTACGTACCGAGATAAGTTCTGAAATGGCTAATGGTTAGTACAGATGTGTTTTCACTGATAGTAAAACAGAAAGGGGAAAAGAGCTGCATCCAAAAGGGATGAACATTTAAGGGCTAAATCTTTTGTCAAGGGCAGCAAAATTGCACAGCAAAGACGTCTCTTAGGAAAAAACCCACCTCATCCTGGCATGGTACTCCAGGACACTTCTGTACACTCCAGCAGGGAAGACAGGAACCAAAATTATACAAAGCAAGCACCACCCAATTCCTACTCACTCTCCTTCCCCTGGGGCTAAAGCAAGGGGCTGCACACCATTGCTTATCAAAGGTGCACAGGCATTATAGCACTTCTACCTTCATCCTTAGCAAGGTTTTGAAAGGTAAATAACATTCTCCTGTGACTCAGCTTCAATATCTTGTCTTCCAGAGCACTGTGTATCTTCCCAAGAGTTGCCCATCTAAAAATTTCTGTAGTACTGATTAAAACAACAGGTCTGAGATATCAAGAAACGACCTACCTGGGAAAAAGACCAGAAGGCAGAAAAAGTGTGCAGTGGTCTGCAGACAGAATTATCACATGTCAGACCTGAAAGCTTGCAAATATACTTGTCAAGTACACCTGGAATGACAGAACATATCCAACACAACTTGAAAAGGTACTCTGCTAATGTAGATCTGGGATTTTTCAAGTCAAGGAGAAGAGGGCTGACCATTAAGCGAGTGCCTTGAATCAGCCAATGTTAACACCAATGTACAATTTTGCAGTCATAACCTAAAAAAGTGGTGATAAAGACCACTGCTGTTTCTTTTCTATTAATAATTTTCTGTAGGAGCTAGAGTAAAACACCACTGCCATCCAAACACCCCACCACTGCTCACCAAGACCTGCTTGGACAACTGGAACAAATGCATTTAGCCACGCGACCTTTGAAAAGCAGGTTAGCAGAGCGCAGACGCTGCCAGATGTCACACACTTTACACTTTGCTCCAAACATGGTCATTTAGAGCCTGAGCCTGGGGGCCTGCCAGCCTGAGCACACAGGCTCCTACCTGCTTCAGCACAGATCTCCTCTGGCAGCGGGGGAAAGCTGTCGTACCCAGCTCACCATTACCTAGAAAGCCAGCGTGCAAAAAGACTGCACAGTAAAAGTCTGGTCAAGCTGAGCACAGTGGGAGCAGACTTCCTTCCTTCTCCTTCTGGGTTATGACAGTTGCACACACCCCACCTAAAGTTAAAACAGGAGCTGGAAGGGGGACACAGTATTAAGTAGAAAAAAGCAGGATGTTGGGATACATTGTCTTTCCCGCTTAAAAACCCCAAATTTGCAGATACTTGTATCATCAGTGGCTTTATCTAATCTCAAGGGACTGTTTTTGATAAATCAAGAATATCATTGAGGAAAACTGATTTTTAACAAGTTACTGTGATCTAGTTGGCAGTTCTAGAGAAGGAGGGGATACAACTAGGGGAAGAAAAATTATATCTGTTGCATCTTACTTTTAAACACCAGGCATGCTATGACACTGGGCTGGGAATTACTGTATTTTCAAATACTGAGGTGGCCAATGCACATCTAAAATGCCTCTCCAGGCAAGTATTTTCACCTGCAATTACCTGTTTGTGTATATAACAGCCTGCTTCCAAAAGATCGCTTTTCGACTAGCTGCTACCCATCTGCACGCACTCGCTGCAAGAGGATGTCCCGGTTCAATTTTTTTCCATGTATATCTTAAGATCAGACTGCATCTAAACTACTTTTGCTAAGATCAATTCAGCCTTGCTTCTGAGGGCTTAATCTCAAAAACATTGGCATCCTTTCTGGATTAGCACAGCATAGTTGTATCAGCAATAAAACAGGAATAACGGTAGAAAATTCTCCGGAAAGCTTCGCTAGAGACGAAGCCATAGCTTTTAATGCTTAAGAGCTCTGCAGAATTCCTCATTTAGATACTTCCACTCCATCTGGTGAAAATCATTTTGTAAACATAAAACGATACTTAAGCGAAATTTCAATCCTGTTACGTAATTTTACTTGGCCTAGTTGCATACCTTTAATCGGTACATCTGATCTAGTTTTTATTGTTAAGCCAATAAGGGCTGCAACGATTAGTTTTCTCACAGTTACAGAACCAGAGTAACACCGATTCCGGAGACCATCAACTCAAGCCTCCCTCCTGAATGCAAGATCTTGTACTGCACTTTTGCCATTCTGACAAATACTCGTCTGATCCATTCTTAAAAACCGCAAAGAAGAGCCCTACATCCTGTCAAGTCAGTCCAACGCAGGGCCTGACTACTTCAAAGGAATCACTTGTAATTTTTTTCACTGTAACCCAGATCTGCCTTGCTGTTATCTTAGTTTATGACTTCTCACCCTACTCCCAGTGGACATAAGGGAACAAAGTGCTCCTTTCCTCACAGCAGGAACCTTTTATTTATTTGAAGACTTCCCACATCTTTCCTCACTTTTCTGTCCTCAACAGGTTCAGCGAAAGTCACGTGCTCACAGACGCTGATCATTATCGTCACTTTTTATCCAAATAATCCATATTTTTCTTGTGCAGAGCCCAAGACTGGACATACTCTTCTGGCACAGCTCAGCAGAGCGGGATTCCTGTGCAGGCATTACTTGCATTTTCCTCCTTATACAGACCTGCATGGTGTTTGCCTCTTCTGCAACAGTAAGACATTATGGACTCAGCGTACAACCCACAACAGGTCCTTCCTCCTTTCCTGCAGCACAGCCAGCTGCCCAATTCTGTCCAGTCCTGGAAAATTCTGAAGGGGATTATGTTAAAGCATACAGCAGTGCACCTGCCACAGACCCTCATCCTATTTCTTACATAAAACTCCCATTTTGAACCCTAGTCCTATGCCTGTGTTTATCCTGCCTTCAGACTTGATCTCATCTTCAAATGCAGTAATTACATTCTTTATTTCATCATGGATGAGTAATGTACCAGGGGGTAATTCCCTACGTGAGCACTGATAACAAATATATTTTCCCTCTACCAGTTTTGCAACTCCCTTAGAGTGGTATCATCTAAACTGGTTTCCCAGTTTATTATTAGAATATCCTGCAAGCCAGTGTCAGGAGCTCTACTGAAAATCAAGATATATGACATATACTGCTTCTCCTCTATCTGCGAGCCTTGCTATGCTGCCAGAAAAGGAAATTAGATTGGCTCAATTCATTCACGACAAAGCCATACTGGCTAGCATCCACCTTCTCGTTTCCTTCTAGCTGCTTATAAATTGTTTATTTTCTCTCAGACTCAAAATTAAACTCACCACTCTATTACTCCTCAGTATATCTGGGAGTCACTAATCTCTCCCCATTTCCCCAGACTTGTCGTGGTTTCTTTCAGAGGTTGTTGTTGTACTTGGGCTCATAAAACTTCGCAGGCAATGGAGTTTGAAGTTTTAGAGAAGCCAAACCACGAGACCCCAAACAGCGAGCAGCTCCTCAGGGGGGTTAAGAGTAGGGCCAAGTACTGCAAACGCACTTCTTCCTCTATTCTGTAGGGAAGGTCCTACAGAATTTGAGTGTGTTAGGAAAGGATCATTGTCCTCAGTGGAGAGTGCCTGCCTTCCATCCTTCAGCTTTAGCCGCAATCGAATGAGGTTTAACAAAGCCAAATTTCGGGTCTCACGTCACAACAACCCCAGGAAACGCTACAGGCTTGAGGAGGAGTGGCTGGAAAGCTGCCTGTGCAAAAGGACCTGGGGGCTGAAGATGAGCCAGCAGCGTGCCCAGGTGGCCAAGGTCAACGGCATCTGGGCCTGGATCAGCAATAGTGTGGCCAAGAGGAGCAGGGTCCTGTACTTGGCACCGGTGAGACCGCACCTCGAATCTCGTGTTCAGTTTTTGGCCCCTAACGACAAGACAGACATGGAGGGGCTGGAGCATGTCCAGAGAAGCGCAATGAAGCTGGGGAAGGGTCTGGGGAACAAGGCTGATGAGGAGTGGCCGAGGGAACTGGAGAAAAGGAGGCTGAAGGGAGAACTTGGTGCTCTCTACAACTCCCTGACAGGGCTGTAGTGACATGGGGTCGGTCTCTTCCCCGAGTAACAAGGGACAGGACAGGAGGAAATGGACTCAAGTTGTGCCAGGGGTTTTAGGTGAGACATTAGGAAAAATTTCTTCACCAGAAGTGTTGTCAAGCACTGCAATAGGCTGCCCAGGGAAGTGGTGGAGTCACTGTCCCTGCTGATATTTAAAAGACACGTAAAGATGTGCTCAGGGCCATGGTTTAGCGGTGAGCTTGGCAGTGCTGTGTTCACGGTTAGACTCCGATCTTTAAAGGTCCTTTCCAACTGAAACGATTTCAGGATTCTACGGATGCAAAGCACCAGTGACGACAAAAAAAAAAAAGAAAA
>NW_009693306.1:0-12395 GCF_000703405.1 Apaloderma vittatum
CTCCGCTTTAGCGTGTGTACAAGCACCCCGGTCCAGCCTCGGATCTAAATCCTGAGGGGATGTGATTGATAGCCCTGTACCCTATTCTTTTCAGTTTCTTGGCTGCAAGGAAAATGGGAAGAGACTGCTTTTTTGTGCCTTGCACCCTCGTGCCCTGGGATTTCTGCCACATCACGCTCGTAACATCCTTTCTCCTCTTAGAGCTGCTTTTGAGTAAAAACCTGCCTTCAGGGCTGAGCATTCGCACAGCTACACCTTGTGAGGATACAAAGGATCTAACAGAGCCTTTCTTTCTTGCCAGATATTAATAATAAAATATATGTTAAAAAAAAAGGGAGACAAAGCCTTACAGATTGCTGATTGTTTTCACATGAGGTCCTCCTCCTCCAGATAGGGGAGTTTTCCTGGTATCTCCTGAAGAGATGCCAAGACACCCAAGAGCCCTTCCAGACTCATAAGAGAAGCAGATTCGCCAGCTGCTCTTGCTGCTCCTGCTCTATTCCCCAAGGGACTTACGATCTGAGCAGTCCTTCTCCTATTTCACACACCAGGAAGGACACCAGATGCAAGGGGAACTTCTGCACGTGATTTTTGGAGTCACCGCAGAGCTGCAGAGGCCATACTCTTTCAGACCAGACTATAGACCACTATTGGAAATGCCCAGGTCGCTCAAAAATGACACTTCTGTCATTGCACTGCTGAGTGGAAGAACTGTTTCTGCTATAGTATTTCACCCTCTGAGGGTCCAAACTGAGCAGATTCTGTGCCAGACAGGAAAAAAACCCACCTCGCCTTCAGATCTGCAACCTCTAGCATTAATATGTCTCAGTCACTACCTGATTTTGAACCTTTGCAACCCCAAGGGATTTGTCCACAAGCAGATGGGAGCAGACAGTGTAATGTCTCAGCAGCCAGTGTCAGGTTAGCTGAGATCTCCATGACGCTATCAGCAAGAATCGGCTGGCCCAAGAGCAGCACCGGGAACGCACACGTTGTGCTCCCTGCTCATCTAACATCTATCAGCATCATTTGAATGTCATGTATAGCTGTATTCCCAAGGAGGGCTGTGGGAGGCTAGGAAGTTTTGATAACTAGGCCATTTATCTCTCTCCAGCTCCTGTTCTACCTCACTACAATAGCAATGATACTTCCCAATACCACAGGGGAGGTATAAGCATTAGCGAGGATGTATGAGGCACTGAGAGTAGAGCACTTACTTCACATAACACCCTATGCCTTAACCTTCATCCCAGCATTACACAGGAAGAGGTGTGAGAAGAAGGGGGAAAGCAAGAGAATTTATGGCTAACCAATTCATCACAGTTTTGAACCACAACAGTAAATGTTCAGACCAAAATGGGAACGGTAAATAATTTTCACTGTGGGGGACAATAAATTATTTTCACTTGCAAAGGGTTGTACCAATGTCAAACAGCAATAGGTGATTGATAGGCAGACATTCCAGCTTGCTTGGCTTTTTTAGCCCTTACATCAGGGACACAACACTTTCCAGTATCAGTTACATCCTGGGTTTTTTTCAGTCGCATCCTCCAAAAGGCAGGCTTTTTGGGACATTTTCAAGTCTCAAATCACCCCCGTACAAACCACCTTTTAAGACCTAACAGGAAAGAGTTTCCATCTCCTCTCTAAATTTAAAATCCCATCGCTCAGTGTCAGGAATTCTCCTCCTCCATACTCCATCTGGGATAGCTATTGCACAGCTGTTCCTGTACTGGCTGGAACGCAGCGTAACGCAAGGGAGTTAGCAGAAGTTTTCTAAATCGATGCAAAGACACCCAGCAGTTCCTAAGGGATCTCAGTCAGACCCCGATAGTGGTACTACAGTACCTCGTTGGTGGTACCACTGCCTGGGACCTCAGTCCTACGGCACACCTGCTGGCAAAGCTCCCACTGACGTCAAAGGGAGTTTGGCCAGATGGAGCACTCCAGGCTAGGATTTGGCTTGATGAGCAATTACACGCCATTACTATTATTTATGGTGTGTGGTTGGCAGCACCCAACAGGTTTGATATCCACCTCCTTGGCTGACACTGAGGACCTCTGTAATCAAAAGCAAGTGCTTCTGCCGAGCTGGAGTTTGCAGCCAGGAGGCTTTAACAGGCTCTGTTGGGAGCAGGCAAAGGGACCAGTGATAAGCATCTCCCGGTAGGTTGTGATGGCCATTGTCAAACAGAAAACTGTTTCAGCTGGAAAGGTTTTAGTCTAAAATCAGAGGATAAGAGGAAGGAATTATACCTGTTGGTCAAAATAGTATGGATTTATCTTGGCTTATTCATAGATCAGCTGGATTCTTGTGAATAACAAAGCACAGGAGTGCTTGGTAAACCACACGCAGACGTGGAGAGTGTGTTTTACCAGAATCACGTTCAGCTAGAACATCTGCATCATGTTTATGAGAAGAAAAATTGCAAATGGAAAAACAGATACTCCACAAAAGACTTTGGGAGCAAAATGGACAAACAGTTCCCCATGAGCTTCAGTGACAGGGGAGTGATTAAGGGATGATTGAGGGAGTGGAACATCTCCCTGATGAGGAAAGGCTGAAGGAGCTGGGGCTCTTTAGCTTGGAGAAGAGGAGGCTGAGGGGTGACCTCATAAATGTTTATAAGCATGTTAAGGGGGAGTGTCAGGAGGACGCAGCCAGGCTCTTCTCAGTGATGTCCAATGACAGGACAAGGGGCAATGGGTGCAAGCTGGAGCACTGGAGGTTCCACGAAAACATGAGAAAAAACTTTTTCACTGTGAGGGTGACAGAGCACTGGAACAGGCTGCCCAGGGAGGTTGTGGCATTTCTTTCTCTGGAGACATTCAAAACCCGCCTGGACACGTTCCTGTGTGACCTACTCTGGGTGATCCTGCTCTGGCAGGGGGGTTGGACTGGATGAACTTCGAGATTCCTTCCAATTCCTAACATGCTATGATTCTGTGATTCTGTGAATAGCAGTTCGGTACTTGAAAAAATTGTTGGAGATCTATCTTGGAATCAGGAACAGAAAGCAACACTATCTATAGTGTGAGTGAAGCTGTGATTAAAATGTAATGTCCTAATTTAGTAGGACATGCTTTAAGAAAGGCTCAGTCAAACACCCTCACGCTCTCTCCTCTGAATCTCTAAGGGCTTTAAGGACAACTCTGTCCTCACACGAATCTACCTCATGACCCTTTTCAATCATTTTGTTAGAATTCACTACCTGGATGCCCACAGAATCTGCCAATGTGCCTGCACTTTGTCTGGAAGCACCAACTAACGAATGCCAAATGTTGCAGCATTGACATCTGAGCTAATTCAGGCGATAGGAGCAGCCTAATCAATAAAGGAGATCTGAAGTCTCATGGGGGCTGATTTAGGAGGCTGTTACCCTAGACACAGCACTGTGCTGCCACAGCTATGTTGTTTAAACCTTTCTCATTTACTGTGACTTCAGTGTTCAGGAGCATAGATGTGCTCAAGCATTTCCTCTCTCCTCATTGTGTATCCATGTCCTCCTTGAGCGCGGTGCTGACAGCAATGACCAACACCGAGGTCGCGGGTTTGATTCCTGCTCGCTCCCCATGTGTTGCCTGGTCTAGTTGAGAGGTGGCGTCCATGCCCATGACAGGGAGGTCGGACTAGATGATCTCTAAGGTCCCTTCCAGCCTAGGCCATTCTATGATTCTATGATTCTTCCTTACACTTACAGGTCAAGCTCTTTTTTCTTAGGGCTTAGCACAGAGACAATCTAAGCTCTGGCTATTGCTCTTGCCTGCTAAACTAACAGAAAATGAAGCCTAACAGCCAACGAGTGGAACACTCTAGTCAAGCATGAAAAGCTCTCAGACTTGGTCTTAAGTCAGAGTTGCAGGTTTCATCTTTTTTTTTCTTTTTTTAAAGCTATGGCCTAGTTTAACTTGAAGTTGCAGTCTGTGATCTGCAGATAGTCAAAGTAATCAAAATGTCACCTTCTGGCTTCCAGATCTTTGCATTAACTGTATGAAACCAGGTCAGGCAGAAGATCGCAGATCAGAAACCAGAATCAGGCAGAAACCAGATCAGGCAGAAGATCTTGTGGGGAGAATGAAATCAGTGTCTGTTCCTTGAATCTTCTGGTGGAAAAGGGGTGGAGATGTCCATGAAATCTCAAAGCTGTGCTGAAAAGTTGAAGGTAGTTATGACAGCCAGTTCCTCCTTTTCTAGACTGCAGATAAGCCTGATAAAAAGTAGCTGCCTCAAGCACTTTTCCTTTTCTCTGCAGTGACTAGATGCAATTGGAAACCAGAGCCTATATTAGCTCTTGTTGAGGGTCAAAATAACGGTGAGGCTGGTGCTGCTGGTCCCAAAGTGGGCAAAATCCATTAAAAGAAAAGAAAGAGAAAAGAAGTAAACCGCCAACTGTAAACTGCCTTCATAGAAACAGTGCTCATCTGAGGGAAAGACTTACCAGGATGGCTCCCCTGGTCACATCAAAGGTTCCCTGGATTGAGGTTGCATCAGTTTTGACCTAGCAGATATCACTGCTTGCCAGAGGTGGAAACGAGTCCACAGAAATCACCCACGCCAGCTCTGCTCTCCCTAAGCATTCAGTCTCCCAGCACTCCACAATCCCCTGAGTACATGAGGTGCCTGTCTGTGCCACCCATAGAAATAGGAGACCAACTGCCAGACGCTATTGGCCTCACTGCTTACTAGCTTCACGGAAAACATAAAGAGGAAAATAAATCTCCACCACTACAGATTACTGCATGGATAAAAGAAAATCAATACACTGTAACTCCATACCATCTCAATGCCATTAAAGATCATTGCAAACCAATCAAAAAAGCATCTATAATTCACTCATGCTCAACTTACTGAATCCATGGAACAGTGCAAAAAGAGTGTGTACATCCATAATCTCATCCCATCATTTTTCACAGTCCTTGTCTTTGAGACAAGAGGAGGGCATTCAGCCAGAAAGGTTCACACATTTTACCAGCAGCTCCAAACCTTGGACTTCCAGCTCTGCCAAGCTCTGGCCATCCTAGTCCTTGACTTTCTTGAAAAAATACTCATACTAAACTTTTTCATTCTCAACCAAATGAGCAGAGCATGCTTAACTCTTTCAGGTTGTTGGATCCACCTCATCCCGATTCATTTGCAGGCATGCCCCTTCAGCACACAAGGCACGGCAGTGCTGTAACGTTAAAAGTCAAAGGGCTGCCAGAAAAAAACAGCATGATGCTTCAGGGAAGAAGATCAAGCAAAAAAGATGGGTCTTCATGGGTCTTTTGCTTTCTCCCATTTAGTCTCATGCTTTACAACTTTTTCTGAGATGCTTTGGAATTTCTCACTTCCCCTGCTGACTGTAAGTGAATCAAAGTAAGGTGAGAGTCTCACTTCCAGGTGTTGGGATATCACAGGTTCAATCCAAAATTCTGACATTTGATCTCTCATCACTACAGCTGGGAAAGCTGGCATCTTTGAGGAATATGTAGTGGAATCATTACTGACTGAAATGATTTTTCCATTTCTTTACAGATTATTTTTAAGTTTCCACATTGTGCCTAATATAATATAGTCTCTCCCTGTTACAGTGAGTCTATCAATTGGATCTTTTCCTTTAATATCAGAATAATGAAATGTCAGTAGTGGAAAACTGATAGTGGCATGGATTCAGCAACAAATGAGGTCACTCTAGAGTTACTGGGAGGTGCAACTGGTGACTGCTTTTAAAAGAGGTTCCCACCAAATTCCCTCTTTGTCTTCAGACCTGAAGAAGTCATGTTTTCAATGATGCATCTTTCAGGGAACTTACCCACTGGCTTCCTTTATGTTGTCTATTTTAAACAAGGGAGTAGCCTAGTTTAGCAAACCAGTATCTCTTCAGGGTATTTTTTGGAAATATTTATCCAATGCTTCAAATATATGCACAATAGAAATGACCATATAGTATGATTTGAGTAGAAGAAAAGAGGGGAAGAGTGGTTACATATGGGAGAAAACTCTGAATATGAGTTTATTATTGCTATAAACTGAACTGTTACATATCCTTCGTCAAGTTCCTTTTATTGGAGAAGCCTTTGCTTTGAGTGTCTTGGATCCTAGAATTGTATTTCTCCATGACATGGACTCCATCATTTTTGGTAAAATATGAGGATGATTGAATGCTGATACAACTTCATCACCAGCTCTGGATAGAACCGTAAGGGGTTGTATGAAGCATCACACCAACTGAAATGACGATGTTGGCTGTCAAGCCACTGTGGTACAGTCTGCTTTAGAACACTCAATAGTCCTATTCCAGTAGAGCCCTAATAACCTCATTTGGAGCTCTCTCTTATTGGATAGGAAGCAGTCTTCGGTTATTCATAGCATCACAAAATCACAGACTGGTTGAGTTTGGAAAGGACTTGTAGAGGTCATCTAGTAAAATACTCCTGCTCCAGCAGGGCCACCTAGAACCTGTTGCCCAGAACCATGTCCAGACGGCTTTTGCGTATCTCCAATGCTGGAGACTCCACAATTCAATATTGTCTAATTGCTGACTTCTGAACACACAGATACACAAACAATTGATTGTAGTGTCTGGCATATATTTTAATTACAAGGAATTTAACCCAGAACTGCACTATGATTCACAGCTTTCAGTCCTTCACATGCAGAACCCAACTCTGATTTGCAAAGCTATCCCATCCCTATTTCACATTCAGCTCATGAGAGGATAACATCCTTTGAAAGAGCTTGTGAGCTGGCAGTGATCATACGGGCAAAGTTTCTGTCTGTTGTCTTTGGTAGCAGCAAGATTTCACTCCAGTCTTCCAAGGATGTCACTTACCACCTTCCCCAAGCACGGGAAGAAATAGCCCTGTGTTAGGACATTTTCTGTCTTTGCCAATATAAAAGTGAAAATCTATTTCCAGCCTTCTTTTCTTTGCCCAGTTGTATCTGACACAAAATCCATTGCCAACTTCCCTCTTTCATCAGAAGCAGCCTTTGACAAGCAGCTCCTGAGGGCTTTCTGAACACTGCAACTCTGAAGGACTTATGAAAGCCTTCAAGTCCATACCACACACATAACTCAATTTTCAGATGGCTTTTCTCAAGTCAGACATTCTTCTGCACAGGCAGGAAAAGCTCTCCAGCGATTTCTTCAGGCTGGAAAAAAGTGAGCCACACAATTCCAGGAACTCACAACTTTTTTTCTACTTGTTTTGCAGCTGAACAGACCTGCCTAACAGTGGCCTCAGTTGCGCTCAAGTGTTGCCTTTCTATTTTGTAATTTACACCTTTTGTGTGCTAGTTTTTGGCAGGAAAAATAGATTATCACTGATTGTAGAAAATTATACTTTATTCCACAAAGATAAATGTGATCAACCTGCACAGTATCAAAGCCAACTTTGGGCAAGTAACTGTGGTGCAGCTGTGCCCTTGTTGCATCTTCCAGATACAGCACTATATATATAGTATAATATATATAGCTTAGTGAGCAAGGGATGCACTGGGAATATGCCAAACTGAATATTTATTCCACTTTCCTGGACAACAAATGTCCACACCTCCCACTCTGAATGATGCACTATCAGAGCACCTTGTTTCTACTACCATTATCTTTCCTCTTCTTAAATCACAGAATCACAGAATCACAGAATCACAGAATGTTAGGGGTTGGAAGGGACCTCTGAAGATCATCTAGTCCAACCTCCATCCCAGCATACCTAACCACTACACCATAGCCTCAGGTGCTAGATCTACCTTTTTTTTAAACACCTCCAGGGTTGGTGCCTCACCACCTCCCTGGGCAGCCTGTTCCAGTGCCTCACCACTCGTTCAGTAAAGAACTTCCTCCGAATATCCAATCTAAACTTACCCTGACGCAACTTGAGGCCATTTCCCCTTGTCCTGTCATTAGTAATTAGAGAGAAGAGACCAGAACCAGCCTCACTACAGCCTCCTTTTAGGTAGTTGTAGAGGGCAATAAGGTCTCCTCTCAGCCTCCTCTTCTCCAGACTAAACAAACCCAGTTCCCTCAGCTGCTCTTCATAGGTCATGTTTTCCAGACCTCTCACAAGCCTTGTTGCCCTTAAAGTGGGATAATTAATAAGTAGCCACAACAACAAGGTCACAAGGCTCTGCTTTGGAGGAATCCTCTCCCTGCCCAGCAAGTTGCACTTGCTGGAATATTGCAAATGTGTGTCTGGGTAAGTCCAGGATACCTGTGCAGTGACGATATGGATGTGATCTTTAAATCATATTATTGCTTAGCTTGATTTCATAATGGAAGACCCAAAGAAACTGTGATCACAGACAGTGTGTCTAGAAGAGACAGTAGGAAGGCGTAAGATTTTCTCTCATCTGCTCAGAAAGAGAGCTGATTTGACAATCAATGTGTAGGTGCAGCATGCACTTACAAGGTCTTGCTTTCTCTTCCTACTATTACTTATTCCCTGTGTGACTGATCAATATTACTCTGTGTCCCATTCAGGGAGCAGTTGTTTGTCTCAGTTCCCTACGACTTGGTCCTGTGCTTCATTTTCTTCCAAGACCAGTGCACGGAGTTCACTGGAGCATTAAGGCTTTAGTGCTCTGAGACTACAACATCTGGCGCTGTGCAGGGCCCAGCATGATGAATGGGATCCCTCAGCACTACAAGAACAGAAACACCGTATTATTTATAAGCAGGTGAACAAGGAGGTATATATCTGTGTGGTTCTTAAGTATGTGGATTGAGGTACCAACAGTGAAGGCACATCTGTTAGTCTCATCTCCACCAGATGGTTCCTTTCAGCGCCTGAAGTTGCTGTCATTTATTTCACTGCTAATTTAGTTCAGGGCTTGCTGAGAAGTGGACACATCCCAGATAGGAGAAAAAGTGGTCTGACATCTGAAAACTTTGCTAGAAATATACATTCATGGAAATTCTTCAACAACAAGTTAAAGACTCTCCGAGTTGTCTTTTGAGTGATATGAACTGATTAAAACAGAGAAACCAAATTTTTATCAGTATGTGTCATACTTTTTATTAGTATTCTTTCTTGTAAATAGACTTTGGGAGAGAAGGCAAATTCCTTTTTGGTCACTAAAAATGGTTTGAAAGTTGATTTTTTTTTTCTTTTTCATTTTAACAAAATAAAAACAACATGGAGAAGTTTGGGAAGAACTTGCTAAAAGGTTGAGCAAATAATAGCTCAAAGTTTCAGCATCTGAGCAGCACCTCATGCTCAGAGTTTCAGGGAGGTTTAAACCAGAGCCCTGCTTTCCTCCTTGAGGTGGGCCCTGAGAACAGGCATCACTGAGCTGCAGGGACCAAACAAGTTGTTCCCGGTCAGTCAAATGTCTGTTTGCCCATCTGTGGACCCTGTAAACTGGGAAGATTTGATGCATTTTTAACTGAGGTACAGTAGCAAGGCCACGTCTGTCTGAATCTTCAGACGGACTGAAATTGCACTCCATGTTGCAAAGCTTCCCCTTTTAAAGAGTCACAACCTCATGGGCTCCCAAGCTAAATATCAGATTTATTTTCTGGCTTTTTGATGAAAAATTAAAATCTTTCTTCCTTGCATGGTTGCCAGTTCATCTAGCCGTCCCACCTCATTTTCTCAGCAGCAGATGCTTGGGCTTTGACTGTGGCTGGAGACTGTTTTGTAGAAGGCTGAAGTCAAACTGAAGAGCACTCAAATTTAATTCCAGCTTGATCTTCTGTGTTAGGCAGAAGATCATTTATGATACCCAGGTTTACTATAAACCCTGATGCTAAAGTCTTTGGCAGATATTCCTAGCAAGCTAGAAGAACAAAAGCATTGTGAGAAGAATGGATTCAGCCTCTTGAGTTTGTGATGGATCTTCGAGTTTAGGGGAAAGCGCTTCTTTTGTCAAACTCAAAACACATTAACAAGAAAATAATGACAAAGATGAAATGTAGTGGAGGCATTTTTACCTATTTTGCAGAGGCTTAGACAGACTGAAATATTTTCATTAAGATTTGCATGTTTTACCATTTCAAAGTTCTCTTTTAGAGGTTCGAACTGATAGTAATAATACTAGAATCTGGACCAAAGAAAAATGCATCATTTTGAGCAGACAGAAACAAATTGCTCCCACTGTCCTTTCCAAGCCTTGAGATTTCTCGCAACCCTGTTGAAGTTGCAGGAGGTTCTTTGATGGGGTCGAATTTGCATAACTTTTTTTTACAGCATTGCTCTGCATTCAGCAACCTGGCAGCAACTGGAACCCAGTTTTTGTTCCTTTCCAATGGGGCATCATTTTCTGCTTGTAATGCAATCCATCAGTGCAGTTGTATCATCTTAACAGCCTTAGATACTCAAAAGCCCACCCACCGAAGACCAATGATGACCAAGGGGCATTGCTTGAGCAGCAGCAGTGTGCTGAGGTTTCCTCCCTAGTGCACAAGCAAGCTTAATTCTGCCTACAGAAAAATGATATCTGACTGCTGTATCCATATCTTTGGGATGTCTGAGCTGATTGTTACTCTATTAAGGTCAAAAAACAGTCCTTTGCAAGGCCTTGGGCAGTGCAAGGACCAAAGCCCATGCCAAGACTTTGCAGTTTCTCGCAGGGGAGGATACTACAGCCTCCAGTTCAGCAAACTCGTGCTGTCTGTGTTTGAATTCCCACCAATTTAAGAGACTTCAGTGTGTTAAAATGTCATCCTGGGCATTTTCTTATTCCTTGTGGCACTTGTGGATGTAGCAGAGTCCGGCACAGAGGCCAGTTAGTAAACAAAGGCAGATTTGCTACAGGAAAAAGAGCTGAGGGGAAGAGTTGCAGACGAGGATCCATTTTGCCAGATCGCTATCTACTTTCAGGCCAAATTACAGCTGATTTGCTCATACATTGGCCCAATCAATCTGTCCTTAAAAGAATGATCTATCAAAGAAAGACTAAATATATTTAGCCTTGGAGAAAGAGCTCCCAGCAATTCATCATGGGGGTAAGCAACAGAGCATTTTAAAGGTATTCTCAGTGCAGCTCCTTCGCCTGTAGCTGACCTTTCTGCATGAAAAGAGACTTAATTCTTTCAGACTGTCAAGACCTCATTCTTTGGAGGCATCACTGTTCAGTAAAAGGGAATGTGCCTGCACCACAAGATTATTTTTGTTCTTACCAGGAAGCTACAAGAGCATTAATTTAAATGCATTAGCGAGACGTTACACATTTGTGCACGTTGGAGAGAAGCCCATGTTCCTCCTCGCTGCCTCAGCTGCCTTTTGGTATTTGCGTGTGCGGCGTAGTTGTGCTGGGCCAGCAGTGTGAGCCACTGCCACTGGAGACTGAACGGTGGAAGGGAAGGGGATCTGGGAGGCTGAATCTGGAATTCCCAGGTCTCACCCCAGCAGCTCACAGCACAGAAAGGAGCTTGGCCTGCAGTCAGCAACATTGGCCCTTAAATCACCTGGGTGCAAGCTGGATTAACCACCAGAAGTTCTGCACTAACAGAACTGACAGAAAGCTAAGGGCAAGGATGACTCAGCCAAACCAGAAATCCTCGTTCAGATCTTTTTAATACCTCTGTATTTGCCCAAAAGGTTTCCAGCAAGCTTGGAATGAGTAAAACACTGCAATTAGTTGGAAATTCTCAGTATGGATTTCAGTGTCTAAACTAAGATTTGTCATGTTTGAAAGCCCCACTGCTTACTGATCCATGCCTTAATTTCCCTACCTTCAAATGGGAATGATGCAGTAATAATTAGTATCTGGGAAGCACTTCAGTTGTTTATGCAGTGCATTCCCTAGAGCCAGCTACCTACAATCAATGGGATATAATGGCCTCATATTATCACAATAATTAAATACTTCCAACTCTTCGCTTAACCAATGTTTACAGTGCACCAGTGAGACAGAGAAAATCTTAACTTTGTCTGGTTGACAAAGAACACAGGTAAAAGAGAAGTAAGTACAATATTCAGAACATTTCCACAAAATGCACAAGAACATCCTCATGTGCTTCAGAGCAATTAAATAAAAAAAACTGTTAAGTAGCTTAAACCACTTAATTTCAGGACTTCAGGAGTCCACCCTGAAGCCCAAAGAACTGCATCCATGCACTGCAGGACTTAACACTTGTCTACCAATAACCAAAATTATACAAAATGGGATCAGAGCTGCTGTACTTCTGTGGCCCTCTTCAAGACATTCATTATCTGTGTTTCTAAAGACCTTCAATAAATTGTTGCTGGAACAGGAGAAAGGCTTTTTTTTCTGTGGTGGCTGCCTTAGTAGCCAAAGCCTTTTGCAAATTATTGACAGTTAACTTCTGTTAACAGGCAGGTATTTAATCAACACAACAATTTGAAGATTATTTAGGCCTTTATCACATACTCATTGTATCAGATGTAAAAGAATAGGTGATAAAGGCGAGGACAACCCAGAGAACTATAGACCAGTCAGCCTTACCTCTGTG
>NW_009693307.1:0-11834 GCF_000703405.1 Apaloderma vittatum
GTCAGAGTTGTCTGAAGGTGCATTTTTTTTCTGACCTCCTTTTGGCCTAGGTAGCAATTCCCCCGTACACCCAACCCGTGTGAGCGCTACAAGCCAGGGAGCTTCTCTGCGATGGTTTCTTTAAAAATGTCAGTCTGGGTCAAAAGCCAAATCCATTGTCACCGTTCCTGCTCCCCCAAGGCCACTGCTCCGCTTTACTCTGGAGCAGAAGCTTCTGCCGAGGTTGGAGCCAAGGTGACTTGACATTCAGTTCGTGTTTTTCTCTGTAGATTTTGGCTTTTGCCCACGCTGACATCGCTTGCAAGTTGGATACAAGCAACCATTCTGGTTTGTCACGGAACTGGTTGATCTTATTGGAAACAGGAATTTTGAGTCAGTGGCGAGCTGCTTTCAAGGGGAATTGATGCTGATTGATGTCAAGGAAATATGTTCTTGTGGACAAAGTGAGGAGCGTAAGCCCTTTCCCGCTGGCTGAGGAGGAAGCGCTCACGAGACAGTCATGGGATGGAAAGCTTTGCTCAAGATAACATTTTCCACTTCTTGCAGGCAGCGGGCTGCAAACACTCGACATCTCGGCAGCAGAGTCTTCTCCTTAAGGAGCAGCCGGCTCGTGCTGCTGCTGAAAGACTGACTTGGGGGCACACATTGTGCCTCAGGG
This sequence comes from Apaloderma vittatum, assembly GCF_000703405.1. Taxonomy (NCBI): domain Eukaryota; kingdom Metazoa; phylum Chordata; class Aves; order Trogoniformes; family Trogonidae; genus Apaloderma; species Apaloderma vittatum. Next base: position 659 of record NW_009693307.1, read on the forward strand.
TGTTCAGCAGCATTTTGACCAGAGTAAAGCTGGGAAATAGCTGTCCTAGCCTTAGACTGTCTTACACGCCCCGTGATCCTCAAACCTTATCTGATGCGGTGTTGATCATTGCTGATTAAAAGATTACATTGCAACAGTTCACACTGTGTGTTTAAGTGTAAACACGGCTCTGTTGGCAGTCTGGGCAGCACGGGTGAGCGTGCCGGCTGCGGTGGCTGAGCCAGGCAGCTCCCCGTGGCCCCGTGCTGGTGGAATTTGTGATCTCAGTTGTGTCTGTTCCCTCTGCCTTGGTGTCTTCTGCAAACGGCTTCCCTTGCTCATTTTCCCCTTCCCTGGGATAAGTCACTCTTTTGGTCACTGCTCCTTGTGACTCTGATAAAGCTTTGACTCAAACGTTACTTGTGTCTGTGGATCAGGTGACGCTGGGCTCTGGCTTGGATCCTGGACCATTTCCTACTTTTCCGCTCGGCTGAGACTGGGGCGATGAGTTCTGGGCTCGTGGTACCTCAGGAGTTCCGTGGGGCGCTAACGTTGGAGCTGCTGATGTTTAAGACATGAGCTGTGGCCTCATCTCGGGTGTCGATCCTTAAGTTAAACCAGGATAACCCAAGAGCGGGAGGAGTTTGGTGGTGGTGAAATTCAGCCTTTTACAGTGCAGCGCGTTGGCCTTTTCTTGGGAGGCAGGAAAGGTGTTACAAGGTTTCCTCTTAGCAGGGTGCCCAACAACACCCCGTACTGTAGAGGCTCCGATCAGCTTCCTTGCACGAGATCCACTCGCTTTGCCAAGTCCAGGCTTTCCTGGGGGCGGTTCAGGGTCAGGGAGCAGGATGCTTCTGTGGTTAAACAAAACAAAACAAGCCTTGAAGCTGAGCGTTGATGTTAAGGTCTTCTCGCTGTTTGTTGGACTTGAACAGCGCTGACACCCACGATTACTTCTGTATCTCAGGTTGTGGATGTTTTCCCCATTTTTTAAAGGTCTCGCCGTTGAGTGTTTATTCTTAATTCAAAACGTCAGCTCTATATTACATTGTATAGCTCTGTACCGTTTTGGTGCTTCTGGTGGCAGTCAAATTATCCCCAGATTTAGGCTTGCATGATTGATTTTTATTTTTTTTGGACAGGCAATAAAGCAGCAATATTAATGTTACCTCAGGTGCGTTGCCAGTAGTGACAAAAAAGTGCTGGCAGTGCAATTCAGTACCTAATCCTTCTTGTAAAGTTCATAATAAGTGTAGAAGTGCTGCAGAGCTGAGCAAACCTGAGACTGGTGATAGGAATGAACGTGAAAAACTTTGTATAAGTTGTTCCTGATGGTCTGAGGGAGTACCTGACTTGTGGCTTGTTTTTTTTCAGCTTATAGAACTGTGTCGGGTGTGAATGGTCCCCTGGTTATCTTGGATCAAGTTAAGGTAAAGGTTTAGTTCTGATGATGAAATTTATTTTTTTTTAACAGGCTAGGTTCTAAGCTTAAGCTTGCTTGAAACTGAGAACTTTTCTTTCGTAACCGTTCTTCTGGATTTTAATGCTCTCCTTCATCTTTCTTGCTCACTCTCAGTTTCCCAGGTACGCAGAGATTGTTCACTTGACTCTTCCTGATGGCACAAGAAGAAGTGGGCAGGTCCTGGAAGTCAGTGGCTCCAAAGCTGTGGTTCAGGTATGCCTGGGGACAGGAGTGGCTCTTGCTGCAACAGAAAAATATTTTATTAACCAGCAAGTGTCTTTTGGTCCTGTAGAGTAAAAAAAAAAAACAACAAAAAACCCCACCAGCCAAGCACTAATTATTCTAGTTGCAAGTGGCGTGAATAATTTTACAAGATTGAAAACGGTGACATTTTTTATTTACATCCCCCCATGGATTTCTCTGCCACTAGATTAAAGGAGTCGTACTCTAATTGTGCAGTATTAGGTTCAAGATTGACTCCTCTGCTGCATGAATGCAGCTATTTCTTCTGAGCAGCTGCTTCTTTTTAATATTCTTTCTTCTTATCTGAAGAACTTTACCCTGTTGGCAAGGGAAATACGTGAGATCAAAGGAATGGCACTGGCTTTGTTGGCTGCTACTGATACACTCGATGAATTTTGTTTAAAGTAGGTTTTTATGTGATGTTTTGTATGAGCGAGCTGCTGCTCTTGCCTCGCTTTTCTGCCCCGTGGCTGATCAAGTTCTCAAGCTGTGAAGCAGCGTTCTAGGGTGTAATTTTGTAGAGCACAATACTTACTCCTTTCTCCTGGGTGGGTGAGTGCTTGTGTGTTATTTAATTGTGGCATATTTACAGGTATTTGAAGGAACTTCAGGTATTGATGCTAAGAAAACATCTTGTGAGTTTACCGGGGATATTCTTCGAACCCCTGTCTCTGAGGATATGCTTGGTGAGTACTTGCGTCTTGCTTTGAGGGGTGAGCCGGCTTAGCACACAGTAACTTATTTTCGTGGTAACTTATGTTTTGATTTTATCGCTATTTCTCATAGGCAGAGTATTTAATGGATCAGGAAAACCTATAGACAGAGGCCCCATTGTTTTGGCTGAAGACTTCCTTGACATAATGGGTACGTTCTTAATCCATTTCTGGTGTGGAGTTAAAGGCAAATCATAGACTGGCTTAGGTTGGACGGGACCTTAGAGATCATCTAATCCAACCCCCCTGCCATGGGCAGGGACACCTGGTGTTTTTGGTTGAGTACGAGTGTGCATCAAACTCAAATCAAATTTACACAAGTGCAGGAAGATGAGGTAGCAGAAAACAACAGTTTTCAGTAATGCTTGGAAGCTGTTCCTTGAAGTAAATATACAACCTCTGAAGAGGAAAAGCTGATAACCTGACAGCTTTTCTTGAAAGCACAGAATGCTGGAGTCTTAGGATCTACAAAAGGCTCAGGTTTGACTGAGTGCGTCTTCAGATTTGTAGGCCTAGTGATGGGATTTGCACCTTTTGATGTGAGCGTTAGATTGGCACTTGAGGTCAGCGGTGGCTTGATCAGGTTTCAGACACACACATGGAGTAACGTGTGTTCTCTTAAACGTAACAGGTCAGCCCATTAACCCCCAGTGTCGTATCTATCCGGAGGAAATGATTCAGACTGGCATTTCTGCTATAGATGGCATGAACAGTATTGCCAGGGGTCAGAAAATCCCCATATTCTCAGCTGCTGGGTTGCCCCACAATGAGGTGAGTACTGAAAGCTGCTCGCTAAACACTTAGTGGTTTGCATTTCCCTGGCGTTTAAAAGTAAGCGAAGTTAAATTCTGGTCTGTGTAATAGCATCAAATACACAGATGGCCTGAAACGTGGGTTGTTGTTTTTTTTTTTCCCCCTAGATTGCAGCTCAGATATGTCGCCAAGCTGGCTTGGTGAAGAAATCCAAAGATGTGATGGACTACAGCGAAGAAAACTTTGCCATTGTATTTGCTGCTATGGGTGTAAGTCAATATTATTAGTGGGAAGTGATGCTTGAGTAGTAAATAGGACAGTGCTGAGAGTAGTGAAGTGTTCTAAGTAGGTCTAATGTATAGAATGACTGAACGGCACAAAATGCAAATGGCCAGAATTAATGTAACAAAGGATAGAGCGTCCTAATCTCTAGCCTGGGATTCTAGAAGTAACTCAGTTTTTCGGGAATGTAGAGGAATCCTCGTGATACAGAGAGCTTTGTGGATGGGTTGTTACTGAGGTGTTTAGATCTTAATATGATGCAGAATGTAGTATGGCAACCTCTGGTCTGGAGCTGATGCCTTAATGTGATGTAGGTGAACATGGAAACCGCTCGGTTCTTCAAATCGGACTTTGAGGAAAACGGGTCCATGGACAACGTGTGTCTGTTCCTGAACTTGGCCAACGATCCAACGTAAGTCCTTACACTGAGCAGGGTGGGAAAAGGCTGAGAAGATAAGTAAAACCAGGAGCTGAAGCCTCACTGGTGTCCTGCCAGATGTCACTTGTGTTGGTGTTTTGCAGCAAAGTTGAGTACAAAATGCCGATGCTCCAGCTGGTGCGCGTAGCAGATTTTTCAGACTGTTGCAAAGTATTTGTAGCTTCACACTGTTGCCTTGCAGCCTTTAAAGCACTTGTCATAAATAACGCCCTGCTGTTCTGTTTCAGCATCGAGCGCATTATCACACCTCGTCTAGCTCTCACAACAGCAGAGTTCCTGGCGTATCAGTGTGAGAAGCATGTGTTGGTCATTCTGACAGACATGAGCTCCTACGCGGAAGCTCTGCGAGAGGTACGCACTTATTAACTCGCCTGCTGGGCGTTGGCTGAAAGGGTTTGGGGTATAAAGTGGGAATGTAAACTTATGCTTGAGCTGGTACGAGTAGCATTCGTCACAGTGTTCTTAACTAGTCAGCGAGGATTTTAGTTACTCATTGCTTTGCCTCCTCTCTGTGTGCGTGGTTGTGACATACGTCTCTTCCCAGGGGTTAGTGTGGCTATATTTTGGTAGGACCTGCAGGAAGAGGTACTTTTAAGTCGCTCGTGTACCTTAATTAGGGGAAATGCCAGGTCTGTCTGTGTGACCTGACTTCTCAGAGACGTTTTCCTGTGTTGCCTCAGGTTTCAGCAGCCCGAGAGGAGGTGCCTGGCCGTCGTGGTTTCCCGGGTTACATGTACACAGACTTGGCGACTATCTATGAGCGTGCTGGGCGTGTGGAAGGCAGAAATGGTTCCATTACTCAGATTCCTATTCTTACCATGCCCAACGATGGTGAGTTACTCTCAAGTGCTGCTAATAAATAACACTTTAAAGGACTTCTTTAGAGCAACCTGCCTTATTTTGGCCACGCAGCAAGATAGGAGATCCTGCGGCCTCTAGGTTTCCATTCGAGTGTTGCAATTCTCGGCTGCCTTCTCTGTCTGTATCCCCACTAGAAATGTTCTGCTCGTTTCAGACTTCAGGACTGATCTTCAGCCCTTTATCGGGAGGGCTTACAGCTCTAACCCTTGCGTAAGAACAGTTAGTGATATGTGGGGGGCACTAACAGATGGCGTTTTATCAGAAGTCACTGAACTGCAAAAAGCTGCCATATCAGCACTGGAATGGAAATAAAAGGTCTGAAAACTGTCAAACCATCTTTTTTTTTTTTCCCCCACAGATATTACTCATCCTATCCCTGACTTGACTGGATACATCACTGAGGGACAAATCTATGTGGACAGGCAGCTGCATAACAGACAGGTGTGTGCCTCAGCAGTTAGAACATATTCAAGATTATGCTGTGCTTTTTGAAGTATTAATGTCAAAATTGTTGAATGTCTTTTTCCTCCAGGTTTACCCCCCTATTAACGTCTTGCCCTCCTTGTCTCGACTGATGAAGTCCGCTATTGGAGAGGGTATGACCAGGAAGGATCATGCTGATGTATCCAACCAGCTGGTGTGTAGAAACCTCTCTGGAAAAGCAGAGGCATACTTAAAAAATAACATTTACTCGACAGCGTTTCTGTTTCTGTCCCTTCTAGTACGCCTGCTATGCCATCGGGAAGGATGTGCAGGCTATGAAGGCTGTTGTTGGGGAGGAAGCTCTTACCTCAGACGATCTTCTTTATCTGGAGTTTCTGCAGAAGTTTGAGAAGAACTTCATTGCTCAGGGTAAGTGTTGGTATGAAGAACATCACTGCACGCTCCAACACCTGGAAGGTCTCGTTCTCGGATCTGCCTGGTGGTGAGATCCTGCCCCCATTTCAGTCTGCGGTTGCTCCCCGCAGGTCCTTACGAGAATCGCACTGTTTACGAGACGTTGGACATCGGATGGCAGCTTTTGCGAATTTTCCCCAAGGAGATGTTGAAGAGAATTCCTCAGACCACGCTGGCTGAATTCTATCCTCGAGATTCGACCACAAAACACTAGCCCCAGCTTCATCTCTAACTCCTTGCTCTGTGAAATGCTGTTCGTTTCCTTTTTTCATGTGTTGGTGTTTACTTGTCGCCCTTCCGATTAAAACCAAGAATAGGTGACGTTTGTGCCAGTGTTCCAATGTACACTGATACCAGTTTTTAAAATATCCCTTCTTTCAAAGCCTGTATCTTCAGGAAAATATTTAGGCCAGCTCTTACAAATGTGCAATAGCTGTCGCAAAGCTTGTGGGGTTTTTTTTGGGTTTTTTTTTTCAACTGGACCTTTTGTAGACATTTCAAGGCAAAGGGAATGTCTGAGGATTACCAGAAATTGCAAATCTTGGCTTTCAAACCAGGAGCACGTGGTTTAGAAAACCTGAAAGAGAAAATGTGACTTCCTTTGTCCCAAGCATCTGCTCGGTCTGATCACCCGCAGTCGGTGGAGCAGATGGCACGCGCCGCTGCTGGGCCTGAGGACCAGGCTCGTTTGTGGCAAGCGTGATGCGAGACAGCATTCCTTTCTGGAAAATGCAAGTCCCTGGTTTTTAGCCCCGGCTAAAATTCTTAAAGGTGTGCACGAGCTGAGGACACCGGGAGGCCTGCCAGGTGTTTTTGCACTAGCAAAGGGTCTTTACAGAGGTGACAGGCCAGCGGTAGGGAGCATGGTAGGGCTTAATTACTCAGAGGTTTTAAATTGAAGTTTTTAGAGTAAGCTTCCTACTTGCCTCCCCTTTTTTTTTCCCCCCTTTGAACTCTGGAAATGCCAGAGACACAAAACAGGGGCTAAAGCATTCTGAGATCAGTAGTGTCCCGGTGGGCAAAACTGAGTAATTCAAGGCTTTGCGCTGCTACTGAAGGGGATTATCTGAGATGTGAAGAAAAAAAAAAAAGAACCTCTTGCACATGGCACAGTTGTACTGGTGGGAGGTCGGCTTCTAAAGGATGTCTTGTATAACTGGTGCAACAGGAGGAAGCGACTCCGTGTGTGAATGGATATTTTGAATTCTGCTATAAAGCGTGCTCTAGGTGGCACTGGGTCCAGAGTCGTGTTTGAAGCTGTTGTGGTTTGCACTCCAGGCACAGATTTGGCGAGCCGGGAGAGCTCGGCGTTCCCAAACACTGCGAACTTGGCCAGTCGATTCCGTGTTGTTTTTCTCAGATGGGTTCAGATGAGGCTCCAAGCCCAGTGCTGGCAGGCTTGCTTTGCTTTTTTCCCCAGGCTTAATGTAGTCTAAGCGCTGGTCTAGCTAACCAAAGCATGTTGCACCTCTCTAAACGCCTTCAGTGCTTGTCTGGGAAGGTGCAAACATGACTTGAACGCCAGTGTACTAATTCCAGCTTTCCCTGACGTCTCCTCTGTGCAGTTCTCTCGATAGTTTGTTCAGTGTTCTCTGTAACTTGGACGCAACAGCAACTTGATTCCAGTGCATTCCACCCTAAAGCTCTGTCATGTCTATTATTTTTCTTGAGGTGAGGATGGGCGGTTGGAAGTGTTGGCATGAGAATACTTTAATGTAGAGAATATCTAAATAAATTAAATATGGAAGGTGTTGAACCAAATGGAGGCTTTTGTGATTCTGTGGCTCTAAACAACTTTCAAGTCTTCCTGCAGCAGCTGAGATGTGAAACTGCTTCGTAACGTGCTGAAAACCGGGAAGAAAGCACCTTTTCTTTCTGCTGGTTTTGCCCTTCTGTTTTGTGCCCTGGTGTGCTGAGCTGCACCGACGCCGTCTCCGTCACCAGAGTTTGTTGCGGCTGATAAAAGCCCGAGGCTGTCTCGGGTCTTCCATTGGGTGTTCTGTGCTGTAGTTCCAGCTGTTCTTGTAGAGAAGTAACAAGTCCTTGAGCTGGTAAAGATATTAACTCATTTTGGGATTTTTTTTAAAAAATACTCGTTTAAATGTCCAAGCTGCTTCCTGCAGTGTGCTTTTCACTAAGGGAGACATCTAAGTTACAAATCCCACATCCTCAGTGTTAATAACGGCTTTGATTGTCCCACAGAGCTTGAAAGACTTCAGTTAATGCGCAGGAAGAAGGATTTAGTACATTAACAACATGCCTGATGCCTTAAAAATGCTCGCCCCAACTCTTTTTGATTTTCTACCCATTCACCCCCTCAGGTGCACTCACTTTGTCTTGAGGGGGGGGAGGCTGTGCTTAGGGCACAGGTATAACTTCATGCACAGAGAAACTCCAAAGTCCAGTGAATTCCTGAAATCCTGGTGACGTGTTTTGGGGACAAAGGTGGAACAAGCATTCCTGGGGGTGGGCAAGGGCTGCAGAGCGAGGCAGCTGCCTCTCAGGACATACCTGCAACGGCCATAGCGAAGCAAACGGAATCCTGCAATTATAAGAATATTCACTGCAATTTAGCTCCACTAATTTGCAGCTGCGGGGAGCAAAGGGGAAAGCCGTGTTCTGGCTCGGGGCAGGCTGGTGAGCAGCTCCGACGCACAGGCAAGCCATCGGCGACAGCGTGGCTCCTCTGGGCCAGACAGAGGTTTGGGATGAATGTAAATAGTGAGGGCTGGGAACAAAATCGCTGGGAAGGAGCGCGGCAGCCACGCAGCGGCACTGCGCGCCCGGCGGGAGCGAGCTGATCCTGAATCGGCAGCGTCGCTGCAGTCCGCAAGGATGAGGCTGTTTCAGAACCTCTGTCACCTGGAAATAAGATTATTTTGCAAACGAATATTTAGACAGCAGTGCAAGAGCTGCTTCAGGAGTAATCGGAGCCCCGGGAAGCAGCAGCGTGTGCAGCGGTGGCCGGCTCGGGTAGCGCTCACTTGAGTTTTTGAACTGAGCTTATGGGGCTGCCTCTGGTTCGCTTGGCTTTGTGAGGTGAAGGGAGAAAGTTGTGCTCACAGGCACAGCGCCAGCCTGCTGAGGCTTTTCAGCTCTTATCTGGGGGAGTTAATTCAGGCTCAGTTGCTGCTTAAACCCCTAAGACTTCTGTTTTAATGAGGCGTGTACGTCTGGCAGTGGTTTGGGCAACATTCCTTGTCCCCTCTGCTCCCTGGACTTGAGCAGCCAGGCTGCCCGCACCACACCGCTCCTCGCTGGCAGGGACTCTTGCCAGGCCTGCCCAAACCTGCTCTTCTCTGGCTCCGGACATGCAGAGAGGGCAGAAATCTCTGTGATTTCCCTGTGAGACTAGAAGCTCCCAGGTAGCGAGCAGCCTGAGCCTGGCGTGGTGCCCTGTAAGAGAGGAATGACAAAAATAGCTTCAGCTCTCATCAGCCGGAGGCCCCGGGAGCAGGCTGGGGCTTGCAGCACAGCTATTTTAGCACCGAGCCGAGAACACAGCCCTTCACCAGGAAAACGGGATGGGAAAGCAAAGGGGTGCTCGGGGCCGGGAGGAAGGGGTGCCCCTCAGCGTGGCGTCGGGCCGGGCTGTGCCATGAGCCGCCTTGGGGATCTGTGTCCACCTCGACACGGCGCTTCGTCGGGTGCTAAACAAACAGCGAATATTTCACAGCGCAGAGACAGCAGGTACGGTGCTAAATGGGACGTGCTGATCTCCCAGCTGCTGCCTTAGCGCATTTACACGCTGTTTTCTTTTTTGTTTTTTTTTTTTTTTTTCTTAGTAATGACTAATGAGGACTGCCCGGGGGTCTTATCCCCCTTTGCCAACTGATGTCAGCCAGTCGGGTCCTTCGGAGAAGCACACGCCAGCTGTCGGCTCATTTAGGAGGGGAGGAGAGCAAACATTGGCCACGTTTCCCCCACCCTGCCCCTTGGGTTTTCAGTTGGGACTGGCAGATGTAAGGCAGGGGAGCAGGCTGGTGGGGAGAGCTGCTGCAGGTTATTTGCACATCAAAAGCAGCTTTGCCTCCGACCCTCTATCACCCTTCCAGCACGAGGTGGCTCGATTTAATTGCTCTTTCAAAGGCAGCCTTGGTCTGGTCTCTGCTGAGATTTTAGGTCTGACTCTGCCCCCCCATAGCCAGAAACTCGTGCAGTGACACCGGGGTGTTAAAAGAAGATGCAAATCAGCTTTTCTCCATCTTGAAGCTTATTTGCATCCACTGATTAGTTGAACAACTAATTCAAACTCCTTCTGTTTGAGGACGGTTGGTGCTCAGGCAGCTGGAGCAGAGCTAACCCAAAGCAGGGAACCCCAGTGACCGGGGGGCAGATGCACGAGCTGGTGCTACTTCTCCTGTTTTATCCCCCCAACACCTGAACCAACCGTGCTCTGATGTTTCCTCAGCCTGGACTGGGCTCTGCCATGCACCAATGCCATCCCATTCATGTTCGACCTGCCACAGGGGAAGCACTGGGTATCTCGAGGGAGGGAATGGCTTCACACCTCCCGCTGCACCAGAGGGTCCTTGTGATCCCACAGTGCCCCAACGCTGGAGCTGCGCTTCTCTTTGTGCCAAACTGCAAAGAGCCAGCTGGTGCCCATTACCTGATTTCTGCTGCTGCCTGAGGCAGAGGATGCTCTGAGCCCTACCTGTGGGGGGGACACAGCTTCTTCTCATCAGGAGCTTCATTAGCATTCTGGTACAAAAGGGGTGGGACCCCAACAGTGAGGGTTTTGTCTTCCTAGTTACTCTGAGCATCACCAAGAATCTGTTTTTGCTCCTGGACCTGCCCTAACTTCTGCTCAGCCCTGGTGAGTCTCTGTTTTGCTGCACCACAGCGTCTGCAATTTGGTTGTGAGCTCTGTGGGACAGGGATAACTTGGGATGGCAGCGGGCTCGGGGCTCTCCTCCTCACCGCTCCCCTGACCCAGAAACACGGAGAAGCCTGGGAAGGACCGGGCTGAGCTGGCAGCTGGGGCAGGCAATGCTTGGAGGGATCAGTAATGGAAGGTGCTGTTCAGGAGAGTCCTCGCACGTGGTTTTCTGTCTCCTTCCTCCTCAGCAGTTTTTTAAGACTCTAAAAATAAACTTGCCTCGGGCAACGTGAGCAAAGCCAAGGTTTCCCTGGAAAGCGTCGGCGGGTGCTTGGTGCCCTTTTGAGGGGGCACAGAGCAGCTTGTGTGTGGCTTGAGCCCCCCACCCTGCACTGCGGTGGGGTGAGCACCCCGTAGAAACAACCCAAAGAGTCAGGATGAACAGTCCTTCCCAAAACTGAAGTGCTTTCCCCTATTTTCTGCCCCCCTTTTAGCTCTTTAGTCCAGCAAAAGCACCAGATCTGTGCAGAGCGAATAGGCTCAGAGTCGGTTGGTGGAAAGCGGCTTAAAACAGTCAAAACACGTCCTTGGTTTCGTTAAGGCATTTCTCTCCCTCCGTAATTGTTTTTTTCCATCTCTTCTCTGGAGACAGACCTGCCTGCTCCAGGGCTGTGAGCTCCATGGGAAAGGGATGTCCTGCAGAGTGGGTTGGGGACTGCTGGGGG
>NW_009693308.1:0-557 GCF_000703405.1 Apaloderma vittatum
GGGAGAAAGCTGAGCCGTGACCTGGGCGCGAAGGGGTTTGAGAACTACGAAGAGTTAATCACATACACCGGGGGAAACAACTCCCAGACTCATAAATAACCGTAAACGTGACAACTCGTTTCCTTTGCTGATCGCCCCAAACCACACGCCGCTGGGCGGGTTGAAAAAGAAATCAAGACAAAACCAACCCAGTGTTAATGCTGAGGGTTCCTGCCCTTCTGTCCTCAGGGAAGCTGTGCAGCGCGTGCGGCCCCTCTCTCGATTAAAAGTATTTTCAAGTGGGAAAAAACCCCAACTCGAATCTTAGCCGGGCCATGCAGGGCAGCTGCAGAGGGCGGCTCGGGACGCGACATCCTTGCGTCACGCTTTGCCCAGTGGCGGCAGCAGGAGCATCCCCCTCCCTCCCCCCCAGAAAGGTGCATTTTGAATTTTCTAGCTTATTTTTCTTGATTCTCCAGTTGAGTGCAGGAGCAGCAACGACCTGGAGCTCCAGCATTTCTGCCACGGGCGTTCAAACGAGGTTGGAGGTGACGGCCGGCGCTGCCGCCTGGCTCCCG
>NW_009693308.1:741-984 GCF_000703405.1 Apaloderma vittatum
CTCTGATGGCTACTGACGGGCGCCACCAGCTACTTGGCGGCGTGAGAAGGCGACTCTTCCGTGAGCAGGGTCCGGGTGACTCTTACCGTTTTCCCGCAGGCCAGGAAGGAGAGTCCCAGAGCGATGAGACACAGCCAGGTCTGCAAGCACAGAAGGGGCCGGGGGTGAGTAACACTGTGGGACATTGCTGAGCCCCTGGGCTCGGCTCGTTTGACGTGTTATCACGGCCCCAACGGGATATAA
>NW_009693309.1:0-2054 GCF_000703405.1 Apaloderma vittatum
CTGTGGGGCGGCGGTGGGGTTTCCGGACAGCGATGCTGTTTTCCTCCGTCTTTGAAGTTTTTCCTCCCCATCCTGCCGCTGGTCCAGCGGTGCGTGTCCGCCTCGGCTGCGGATCCAGAGGCTGGGACAGCTGGGGCGGGGCTGGGGGGATTTTGATTTTGGGAGGTGGGGCACAGCTTGCTGCCACATCTGCTCTCCCTCAGTGCCAGGCTAAGGCTCCTTAGGGCAGAGAGATGGGTGGAAAAAAATAGAGGAGGGAGAAAAAAAAAAAAAAGGTGCTGCCTGTCAGCACTGCTTTTGGGTGAGAATAGCTCCAGGTGGGACCTGTAGCCTCTCGGAGGTCTGGCTGTCCCCTTCCTCAGTGCCCTTGGGCACAGGTTGTTCGCTGTATCAGGAAGGCAATTGCAACCTTTCGCCTTTTGCTTGTTACTTCCGTTGTCTTGAGTAAGAGTTGTCCTGTTATCACAAGCTCTGTTGGAGAGCAGATTTTACCGAGAGCATTGGTGAAGGCAGCCGAGCTGTGCTGGAGCCGGGAGAGCGGACTTTGGGCACTGGGGTGACTTCTGGAAGCAGGAAGGCTCCAGCCAGGCACATCCTTGAGAGCTGTCTCTGTGGCGAGGTGAAGTAAACAAGAAAAGAGGAGAGGCTTTTTGCAGCCTTGGCATCATTCCTGCCTCTGCAAGAAATCCCACGATGCCCTTTTGGCCTGACCTAGGCCAAACAGACTTATTTAGCGCAGGGCTGTGGGTTGGTGTTTGCCAGCAGCTGATGCAAAACACTCGTGGGTGGAGGAAGCTGAATTATCGATTCTCATGGCATTGCAGATTTTGTTTTAAAGCAACAATTCTTAGGCTTTGGTTGACAGAGTTAGCTTTGCTGGTGTAGCTTCATGGTGCCACTGTCTTCTGCTGCTTGGCTGTTTCCCAGCTGAAGCATACCAGGTCGGGCAGGAGTAGCCTGAGTTGTGCTGGAGCTGCAAGGAAAGGAGTGGCTGTGCCTTGCTCTGCTTTCGAGAGCTATAACAAGCAGCCATGATGCTACTGAGCTCTGCAGGGGAAGAAACAGAGCAGGCAGAATGAAGCCAGGTATCTTTGCAGCAGAAGACCGTGTCTTGCTTAAAACACAGCCGTGCTGCCCAGGGGAGCACCACTACCAAGTCTGGCTGCCTGTCCTGCCTGCACTAGAGGTTGGACTCGTGGCAAGGAGCTCTGCAGCTGCGTGTGGTTACCCTTGTTTGTAAACCTGGTTCCAAATGAGGAAATACTTTATTTTCCTTATGAGCAGTCTCACTGGCAGCGGGTAGTTCTGTGAAGCCTCTGCAGAACGTGGGTTTCTCAGATGAGGGTGAAATACAGAGGACGTCTCTAACATCTGCTGTGTTTCAGGTGGGGCTTTTGTCTTTCCCACCCTGTTTCTGCAGCTAGCCAGTCTGGGAAGAAAGAAAAGTGCTTCTGAGAGGTTCAGACCTTTCCCTTTGAGACCTGAGCCTTGCAATGCCTGTTTTCCTCTTCTATTGTTACTCCCAGTCCGGTGGGAGTAACACAAGTTTCCTGATTATTGCTTCCTCCTAAAGCCAACTCTGCTTTTGCTTCTGTGCAAGTGAGACCAGAACAGCCACCCAGGAGTGATCATCGCTGGTCTGGGGAGCTGCTGGAGCTCTGGAGAGGAAAAGAAACAGAGCTGAGGGCTGTGGCATTTTGCTGATTTCCAGTAAAATGATCAAACAAAAAAATCCCTCCATAGTGTCTTGAGTGGCTTTTGCTTTTCCTCTGAGGAGGAAAGATGCTGAGGGCCCAGCAGCCTCAGTCATGGGAGAAATGACACTGGCAGCCAGCACAGAGATTTACTTTTGCCTCTTGCAATCCCAGCAGTGAGGAGACTTCCTGAGAATGTTGTACGACGGGATAAGGAAAACCCCATTCTAAGGGCTGGGCTGACCCACTACCATGGCTCATGGGGTGGGAATTAACGGGCTGCCGAGCACGTGGCTTCGGGAGGCTGCTCCGCACCCTGCGGCTCGCCGCCGGAAGCAAAACTCCCGCGGGGCCACCCCC
>NW_009693309.1:2114-4746 GCF_000703405.1 Apaloderma vittatum
TTGCCGGGTGGCAGGTGCAGCAGGGGCTGCAGTGCTGGTGGCCGTGGTGATGCTGCAGCTCAGCAGGGAATGGCCCGGCCGTGGCTACAGGGCTCCAGCTGCAGCACAGCTGTTTAAATACCACCCGGCTTTTGGCATTGCCTGGGAGACTTCCCCTGCCTGCTTGCTCTCTCATTCTCTCCTTGTGCTGAGCTGTCATGCAAAAATTTACTACCTAAAGGTCTCGGTGCCCTGCTTGCAACCAGCAACGCCCACAGGCGACCGCGGTGTCTGGCAGTCTCGGCTGGTGGCCGGGCACAGAGCCGGCAAGCTGCAGCCAGGCAGCCATGGTCAGTGGCTGGCCCTCAACCCCCGGGGCTGTGGAATAGCGTCAGATTAGCTTAGAAACTGTTGATTGGCAAAAAGAGAAGTGTTTTGTAAGTGCTTTCTTCTGGAGTTTGTGGTAGTCATGTTTGCTTTGCGTTTCTAACCATTGTTAGGTGCTGGTCTGTTGTCCTCTTTCTCCTCTCCTGATGTTTTTATTGAAACATGAGATTTTTTTTCACTGCAAATCTCGCCTTTCAGTGCTCTTAAGTTGAAAAACAAAACAAACAAGGACTGGCAACAGTGACCTGGTCCAGGATCCTGTTGGCAGGGTAACAGCTCAGTCCCAGTGGCTCTATGCAGAAATGAGGCTGTTCCCTGACCCTGCTGGCAGCGGGCTCAGATGCTGTGGAAACCCTCCTCTCTTCTTCAGTCTTGTTTGCTGGTGAGTTTGTAGCTGGTCTGTGCTTCTTTCAGCTGGAGGTAATTCAGTTCCTCTACCTGGCTTCTGTTTGAAAACAGCTCCCGTGGCCTCTCTGCTGCCATCTGCCTGGTGGAGTGCTGATTTTAGATAGAAAAATTCTTGATAAAACCTTGAGATTTGGGAATATAGTGGAGGTTTTTGTTGGGTCCATGCGCTGGAAGAATATAGGATGACCACGAGTGAGCTCTGCCAGTGGGCAAGGTGGTCAGTGCAGCTGGCTTGGGTTTGAGTATTTTGGATGTGTGTGGTGAGGCAAGGTGAAAACCTCCCAGTTTGGGGTCTGGAGAGGAAGAAAGTTAGGGCTTGTCTGTCAGGCTGCTGGAAAGCCACGTCGAACAAGGATGCCACATGAGAAGACAGCTCGTTCCCACCTTCCTCGACCCACACCTGGGTTTGTCCTGATGGAGGACACGGGTGGCCTCCAAGCTGCTCACTTTAAGATTGCTTTGCTAACCAGCTCTGGTTTGGGGATCTGAAGCAGCACATGGTGACCAGAGAGCCGTGAGAAACAGGCTCAGGTCCCCAGCCTGCCCATGACATTGTCCCCGTCCTCCACCACGCTGGCCAGGCAGATCATGTGGCCACAAGTGACAGCATTTCCAGGCGGTGGAGGTGCCATCGGGTCCCTGGGCTGCACTGGGCTCCGTCCTACCCACCAGCAGATCTGCTCTGGGAGTTTTCCCCATCCCGTAGCAGGCAGCTGGCGGGATTTTCGTACTGGCTGGGACGATGCTGCCCAGCACCGGGACCCGCAGGCACAGAAACTGCTCCAGTTCTTCGGCAGCTTCCTCTCAGCTGCTGTGGGCTCCAGAAATAGCCCCGTGCTGCAGCCAGGCAGCTCGCAGCACCACCTCCTGCAGCTGCTTCGGCTGGGGGGTCACAGGGGATGGGGTCTTGACAGCACCCAAAGAGGGGGACAGCAAGACCTACTGACAGATGCATCTCCTCAAAGCAGGCTGCTGCTGAGGCTGTGCCTAATTACCTGCCACCAAGGTGAGCGTTAATTGCTTCTCCAGTTGCGGCTGCTGCCAGGTGACGGTTGTCATCTGGAAAGTCCCTGCCACTCCCTGGCAGCCAGGTCATCTAAACCGGTGATCAGCCCACATTGCTCGTGGCAGGAGCACGTTAGTCTGAGGTTGAGACAGTTTTGGGTGCAGGCTGCCCCTCCCTTCCCCTTTCACAATGCTCCTTCTCAGCCCCCTCCTGCTCACGGACATCAGCTGCCCTGGCTGGCTGTGAGAGCACTTGGGGTGCCCATGGGTGCCCTAGCTCCAGCTGGCATTACCTCCCAGGGCCGTCACAGCTGCTGCACTGCTCCACTTTATAACCAACTGGCATCAGCGTGGAGGGGGGTATTTTTGATATGATGCTGCAGTTCACAGCAGCTGCTTGTTCATCCCCAGGAGACAGGTGAGATCTGGAGCCAGGATGCAACCATCCCCTTGCCAGACCTTGGCAAGGGGAAGCAAGGAATTAAAAAAGCAAATAGTGCACTGCGTGCGGGTGTTTTCTCTCCTCATACTTTGCTCCTGGCCCAGTGCGTGCCTGGCTGTTCCCTGCACCCCCATTTGGGAAGCCGTGCCCTTGGCAGCTGGTTTTACTGGCTGAGCAAGAGTACACAGCAGGTCCCTGCCTGGCTCCTGGGGCTCATCCCCCCCCTGGTGCTCCACCCCAGCCACCAGCTGCAGCTTTTGGAGCTGCAGACATGGCCCCTCCCCAAAGAGCCCCCCACAACCCTTTCTGCCCTCAACCCTGCCCCCCAAATATCCTGCGGTGAGCTGGTGACCATGCCCAGGTCCACGCTGGCATGCACGGATGCTCCTGGGGGTGCTTTCCAGCCCTCCT
>NW_009693309.1:4768-5082 GCF_000703405.1 Apaloderma vittatum
GCAGGTGGGGGAGCGGCACTGCTGGTGATGCCTCCTCGTGTGACACTTCTCATGGCCGTGAGTCACGCCGGCACGTTCACCCCAAGCAGGGCTGGAGGGGGAAGTGCCTTCACGTGGGACACTTCTTGGCTGTCCAGCGAGTAGCAAGGCAGCGCTGCCGACACAGCACCCCGGACCCCCGTGCGGTTGGGACCAGGGGCCTGCCGTGTCGTCTGGAGTCAGAGGAAGGTGACGCTGTGTTCGTTGCCTTGCAGGGATGCCCGGCTGGGAGGTAGGCGACTGAACGGCAGGCATGGAAGGGAGAGGACCCTACC
>NW_009693309.1:5167-5414 GCF_000703405.1 Apaloderma vittatum
GATCAAGTCTATCGGTACCCACTGCGTGGCTGGGGGACGAGGTTCATCTTTGGGGCAGCTCAGCTTGTGCCCACTGAGCCTGGGGGAGTTTCTTGTTCTGTTTAGGAAGGGTGCTTTAAGAATATGAGGATCTTGGCCCTGGGGCAGCAGTAGAGCTCTCCTCCTGGATCTCCCAAAGATCCTGGTCAAGCAACATCTCCGGGCTTTTTCCCATGGGGGAAAGCGGGGCGTTTGCTGGGGTGCTTAA
>NW_009693309.1:5424-12396 GCF_000703405.1 Apaloderma vittatum
TGAGTGAAGAAAAGTGAGCTCCTCCGAGTCCTGCAGGGGCAGACTGTAGATGCTGGAATCTTGTGCTCTTGGTGAAAGTGCTCACCTGCAATCCATGTTGGGTCAAGGGCTTTTCCCAGACGCTGCTCAAGGACCCCACTGTTGGACGCTCCCTGCAGCAACAGGGACGTGCCGGTGTTGAAACACTTCAGAGAAGTTGTGCCACTCCCTTTCTCCTCCCTGTCCGCCTTCGCCCCACTCACCCTCGGTTTTGCTTTTGGTCTCGTGACCCAGCTTCTGCTTTTGAGTCCCACTTCTGCAGCCGATTTTCCACCTGCCTCGTGATTGCTATCGTGTCATCGTGTCCGTACCTGGGACCGGGACCTGCTGGTGTGGGAGCAGCCACACTGGGTGGGGAGAGGGTTGCATTGCTGGCTGGACTCCTAGATCCAGCACCTAGGCTTAAAATTGTCTTTTCCAGGGGGCAGAGGAGACCTCTAAGAAATGCAGTGCTGCCTTTTTACCTTCTGTAACTATGTGTCAGTGTGAGCCACTGAGCAGCCACTGATACAGCTTTGCCATTGGATTTGGCCAAGAAAAGTTGTTTCTGAATGAAGAAGGACCATGCTGGGCACTTTTCCACCCAAGCAGGGGGCTTGGTGTTAGTGGACGCGGCTGCTGCAGGGCAGGCGCTTGGGGAAGGAGGATGTGAGCATTTTTCTGTTGCCCACAACAGGAGAGCTGCTGGAGGAGTCCCAGGTGGAGGCATCCAAGCTGCGGCAGAAGGCAGAAGACCTTGTGAAGGACAACAAAATGCTGATCGCATCATCTGCCTTGGAGGACCTGGTGGAAACGGGAGGTAGGAGACATGAGGCTCCCTGGAGAGGGGTAACCTGATGGCTCGGGATCCTGAGCTCAGGGGAAGGGAGAGGGTGTGAAAGAGACTCTTGTGAAGGTTTCTTGCAGCCTTGATATCTCTGGAGTGTATCAAACCACTGCCATTCTCCCTTCTACTGGAGGGAGGTTTCTGTCCTATTCCCATAGCTGGGGTATAAACCATCCGTCGGTGTCTGACGTAATGGAGTGTCTGCTCTCTGCATCCCTGCGCCAGGCGAGGGAGAGGCCCAGCTCTCCAAAAGGCTCACGAGGCTGTGTCCTCTCGTCTCTCTGCAGCCGTCGGCCCTGATCTCGGCTCCACACGAACTGCCCCAGGCAGCGCCCAGCCAGACTCGGAACCACGGAAATCTCCTCCAAGTGTGAGTCTGGTGAATGCGAGAGCTGATGCTAACATGGCTGGAAGGAGAGACTGCCTCTATTTAAAGCAAAAGGAGGCAGCCTTTAACCTCTAGAAACAGGGATAAATCTTAAAGGGATGTGTCAGCTTCCCTGCTGTGCTCCCATCCCAGCTGTCCCTGCCTCCGTGTGGTGGGAATCCTGGGTTGCCTTCCCCCAGGGAGGCCTGACCTGGCTGCCTCCCCTTGCAGGGAACCTCCTCGGAGTTTGAGATCGTCCCTGTCGAAGTGCAGGGGTTTCCCCAGGAGAGCGGAAGAGTGGTGAGTGGCCCTGGTGCCTGCGGGATTTGGTGGGTGGCAGGCAGAGAGCTGAGTCGGCGGTGGTACCGGCAGCGTGGGAGGGTGTGTGGACAGGCGGTGATGTGCCCCGGTGATGTAGCTGCTGGCAGGGACAGGCAGGACTGGGGAACCCATGTCAAGGCAGCCCTTGGGCAAACCACAGAGGAGGGATAGACTGTGCACAGGGGTTTCCCAGGGAAGCAGAGCCAGCCCCACGTACAGCCCCAGGACTGCTCCTGCTGCAGTGCCCAGCCTCCAGTGAGGATGAGGGAACCTGAAGGGAGGGAAGGAGGGATGGGTAGCCCTGCACATCCCTGATTGCGTTGGCCAGAGAGGCTCCAGGAGGGGTTGATTCCTCCTGGGGTGCAGCTATGGGGTGATGGAGAATGGGGTGGCATCTGCCTGGCAATCAGCTGCAGGCACCTGAGCCAAGGGCTAGTCCTGGGCTCGGGCCCTCACTGTCTTCCCTTGCCGGCCAGTGCTGCTGGAAGGAACTGGCTACGCTGTGCCGTGCACACACCCTCCCACGGCAGTTTCAGGGCTGTAAACCCAAGGGCTGGGGACACGCTGGGCTCCTGGCCCCACACAGAGCTGCCTGGGGCATTCCCCTGGGCTGGCTGAGTCAGCGGGGCTGGGAGCAGAGGAAGGTGTGCCAGCACATCCCCACCTCCTCCCCAGCAGCGTGCCGGGCTGGGTTCTGTTGTGCTGACAGCATCTCCTAGGCAATGGAGGAGTCAACCAGCCACATCAAGGGAGATTGAACTTGTTGGGGATACCCCTCATGTGTGCATGGGGATAGGCCCTGACGGTGGTGGTGGGTGTGCCCTAACCTGGGCTTTCCCAGCCACCTTTTAAATCCTACACTTAGTTCTCTTGGCTGTTGCCTGCCAAAGAGCTCAGATTCCCAGCTCCTGGTGTGCCATGGTGGCAGGGAAGCTGCAAAGAGAGGACAGGAGGAAAGAGAAGATGGGGACTGGGGTAAAAACACCCCTCACGTGGCAAGCCTCAGCTCCCAGTGCAGACCAGGGCATATGTGGAAGGAACGGTCTCAGGAGCTGGGACTTCTAGTCTTGCTGCCAACGGGGAGAGCTCAGGGGGGAAAAGGGACCGGAGTAGAGATGCCTCCAGTGCTTTCAGTGAGCAGGGAGCATGGTCTCTTCAGGCTGCTGAGGGCCACAGGGGATCTGTGGGCTGGTAGAGCTGCTGCCATATAGTCCCCTCTACCTGGGCACTTGGTGTCCCATGTCCAGAAATGGGGAATCAAACCTTTACAAAACTGACACCATTTTTCAGCATACTGAGCACTGTTGCAGAGTGTCTCGGTGCTGGCCCAGCTCCCCACCACAGCCCTGGATGGGAGACGGGGCTGACCTGCAACAAGAGGGAACTTTGCAATGCACTTTGAACTGACCTGACCATCCTTCATCCCCAACTGATTCCCAGGACTGGGAGCAGCCCCAGAATGAGGATGGCAACCTGCTGCCTCAGCTGCAGCAGCTGGAGAACACGCTGAGTGGCTGCGCCAAGGAGGCCAGCAAGGACCAGGTCTTTATGCGCATGGGCTACATGGCCTCCGAGCTCAAGCGTCTGGCCTCCAAGGTGCACAAGAACGAGCAGAGAACATCATTCCTGCAGGTGAGCAAGGGCTGATCAGGCTGTTTGTGGAAATTTTCCCCTTTTTTTGATTTTCTTTTTTTCCCACCAAGTCCCTCCTGTCCACTCCAAGGTGGACACCCACCTCCATGCCAGGGCTTGGTGGGAGGTGGGTATCCAGGCAGGCTCCTGGGGCTGACCGTGGTCCTCATGCTGCCGGCATCTGCCCCTCAGACGCTGTGTGAGACGCTGCACAGTGAGAACAAGGAGCTGCGAACCAAGCTGGAGCGGGACCTGGAGCAGAGAAATCAGGCGCTGGAGAAGCTCAGGTGAGGGTGGGCAGTGAGGAGGGAGACAGGGCTGCCCTGGGTGCTTCTTCCCACTGATCTTTCCCTCTCTGCTTGCAGGTGCGAGAACCAAGAGCTCCGGAGGATGGTGACGCTGAGCAGCCAGGACAGTGGGAAGAGGGAAGCTGCTGAGCAGCAGCAGGTGAGGAGGCAGCATCACCCTCAGAGAGGGCTGGGAAAGAGATGGGGAGCCCACTGACACATCAGCAAAGGTGGTCTCTTTAATTTTAATTGAGCCCCCCGGTGTGACCAGCAGGACTATTCAGGGTCTTGAGGGGATGGGGGAGGCGGTGAGAGGGGAACCGGCTCGAGTTTAGCCAGCCTTGGGCATGGCCTGAGGGTCCCCCCGTGCGCGTCCAGCAGAGCGGGGCCACGGTGGAGAAGGCGCCGGGCAGAGGAGAGCTGGAGGCCAAGGAGAAGAAGGTGAAGATCCTGGAGCACCAGCGCAGGGAGGTGAGGACCAGGCTGGGAGGGAGGCATTCTGAGGAGGGGGGAGCGGGCAGCAGGTGGGCAGGGCTGGGGCGACATGGGGAGACATGCAGGACTGTGGAGCCACAGGGAAGCTCTGCTGGAGCTGAGATCTCCATCCAGCTGGTCCCAAAGGTGGTGCTTTCGTGATGGGAGTCTGCTGGGAACTGCCACAGCTGGCTTGGGGCAGGAGTTGGGCTCCCCTTCATCCAGCCCTTTCTTTCCGCAGCTGCTGGAGGTGAATAAGCAATGGGATCAGCACTTCCGAGCCATGAAGCAGAAGTATGAGCAGAAGGTAGGGCTGAGTGCTTGGGGACAGATCTCTAACGGGTGCTAGCTGGGGAGACTCAGAGAAGACTGGGTGCAGGGGGAAGTTTTGGAGCTGCCTGTGCCTCCTTCCTCCCCAGTGTGGGTCTTTCCAGTCTCGCCAACATCCCCACTCCCTCCCGGCAGGTCACAGACCTGCACCAGGAGCTGGCTGAGGCCCGCAGGGCACTGACTGAGCTGGAGTTGGAGCGGGAGCAAAAGCAACGGGATTTTGACCGCAAGCTGCTCCTGGCCAAGTCCCGGATTGAAACAGAGGAGGTGAGTCCCTTGGGAAGGGTAGTGGGGAGCTGCTGGCCCTCTTGCCCTGCCCTGACTGATCTCCCATCATGCGTCCTGCAGGCAGAGAAGGAGAGGCTGGCCATGGAGGTGAGGGACCTGCAGCAGAGGATGCGGTTCCTGCAGGAGCAGCTGGCTCCGGTCACGAGGCAGCGGGAATACCAGGAAAAGGAGATCCAGAGGCTCAACAAGGTGGAGGCCAAGGCACAACCCTTCCCTGCAAAATGTCTTTTATGTTCTCCAGCCTTTTCCCCTCTCTCAAAATTAGAGCTGACCCTAATCAACCCCTTCCTGCTCAGCTCGTTGCCCAGGCAGGAGCTCATGTTAGATGATAGCTCCCAGGGGAGAGTGTCTGTAGTCGTTCTTGCCCAGTTAGACCTGCTTCCCATGCTGGGCACATGCCCATGGCCCTCTGGAGATGTCATGGGCACCGCACTTCATCCTGACCCCGCTCCCTGCTCCTCCTCTTCCTCTCTAGGCATTAGAGGAGGCCCTGAATGTCCAGGCCTCTCCACCACCCATCTTTGCCAGCACCATGGAGCCAGTAGGGAAGCTGCCACATCAGGAGCTGCTGACCCAGAACGAGCTACTTAAGCAGCAGGTAGGACAGGAGGTGGAGAGAGCTTGTAGTACCTAGTGGGGGTCAGGGGTGGCAACACAGTGGTGGGAGTTGACTTGGAGGAGGTATCAGCATCCCTCCTTCCTGCCAGGTGAAAATTTTTGAGGAGGACTTCCAGCGGGAGCGGAGTGACAGGGAGAGGATGAATGAGGAGAAGGAAGAGCTGAAGCAGCAGCTGGAAAAGCTGCAGAAGCAGTTGGTCCTCTCCAGCAACCAGGTGAGCAGTTCTAGATATCAACAGCAGCGCTCTGGGAGCCCCATGTCCGCCCAGGGTGTGTCAGAGGTGCTCATCCACAGTGTACAGCCCCTGTACCCATAGTGGAGCAGGGCTGAGGTGGGACAGAAAGGCCAGAGAGGTGCTTTTGCTGCTGCTTGTCATCCTTGGCTCTGCACTAACCCCTCCTGTACCCAGCTGCGAGCCTCCAAGGATGACTGCCAGAGGGAGAAGGAGGAGAAGGAGAAGCTGAAGAAGGTGTTGAAACAACACAAACAGGTGAGGATGAGGGGAAAAAACCCTTCTCGGGCAGAGGGGCTGGGGGCTGCAAGCCTGGCCTCAGCCCCTCATCCACCATGGGAGGGGTAGCTCCAGGCAGGGCAATGGGGGGTGGTGGTGGTGGTGGTCTGCCCTTCGGGGTCTCCCCAGCATCTCCCCTGGCTCCTCGTAGGCTTCTGGAGAGAGGCTGCACCCCGAGCCGCTGCCAGGGCCGCTGGGCCCTGCCTGCCCCATGTACCAGTATGAGTACAGTCCCCCCGTGGCTCATCCCATGTACCACGGTTTCAACGAGTGGCAGCAAGTCCGATACCCACCAGCGATGCCAGGCGAGCACACACCAGGACAAAACTTCCACCATTATCCCCCGGTGAGTGTTTACTTGTGCCAGCACAAGGGGAAGCAGAAGGTTCAGAGCAAATGGCTACTCCAGAGCCACCGAGCACGGAGCTGAGCACACATGTCCTGTTGGCACATGAATGCTCAAGCCCTCTTCCTCCCTCTCCTTTCTCTTCCTCACGCCCCAGCAATCAAACACAGAGCGCAGCCTTATGGTTCACATTCCTGGTAATTTGCCATTTCTGTTCCATCTCCTCCTGCAGCCCGAGTATCACTGGCGCCCGCCCTGCGCCATGGCTCACAGCCAGAACGCCCAGGCAGTGGCTGGAGTGAAACCGGTCCCCAAGGACTTGGGTAAGGCTCAGACCCTTGGTGACAGGAGTGCTGCTCCTGTCCTTCACCCTGAGAACGTGGACAGTTGGTTGAATGCTTAGAGGAGGAGGGATTGGGGGGCACAGCTTGCCAGGCAGTGGCCAATACCCTTCAGCCCTCACCTCTGATCAGCTGAGGGGATGATTCTGCATGGGCTTGGTCCCTGCTGCATCCCTGCAGCATCTGAAGATGAGTGTGACTGAGCCCTAGCAGCCCACTGGGGTTATGGCAGTCAGTGCTTTGGGGATAACGACCATCCCGTGGCTGGTATCCCTCCCGTGGGGCTCAACTGGGCACGAGGAGCCGTGCTCACCCTGGGCCACCCTTCTCTTGTGTCTCAGAACAGGCAGGTCCCAGACTGCCCTAACACCAAGGACCAGCTGCGCTGCAAGACCAGCAGAAGAGGAGTAGGGTGTGTGTATTGTGCCCATGTGTATATATCTCGGAGCTTCCTCCGGCTGCCTATCCCCGTGCGTGGACACACAGTGGACGTGGCTGCAGCTGTGGCCCGGAGCGGCTCAGCAGCACATCCCCATGAGGAAAATGTGAAGGAGGGACTGGAGGTGCCATCGTGGCCAACGCAGAATCAGT
>NW_009693309.1:12602-13211 GCF_000703405.1 Apaloderma vittatum
GGGTGGTCGGTGTCTTTGTATTTATTTAAGGACTGAAGTGCAGCCCAGTCTCTCTGGTTTTATCCCAAAAGCTGCTTCACCCCGGGGGCAGCCTCTGTGTGGAGAGGGGGAGAGATCCAGGGCTGCTGCTCCGCATGTGCTTGGGTGCGGGTGCAAGGGAAACCCAACCTTTGCGTGAGCACCACAGGATCTATTGCCTTGGGCCCCCCACCCCTCTGGGCACAGCTCGTTGCCCTCTCCTGCCCCCTCTGCCTTTGCCAGGGCAGGGAAAGCCCCGATCCCCCCTCTGCCTGTCCCTGGAGCGCTGGCCTTGGTGCCAGTCTTTCCCCCCACGCCTGGCCAAGAAGCAGGGCTGCCTGTTTGCAGAGCCTTTATTTGGTGTTTCTATGGTGGGAGGGCGAGGGGCCGGCTGCCCCTGGCCAGGAGAGGAGCACGTCTCTGGGCAGGGACCACGGACAGCTTGAATGCACTGAAGAGCTGCTCCGTGCCCGGCAGCATCAGGCCAGGCCCACCCCGTGCCAGGGACTTTCGGGCCAAACCTTCATGGAGACGTGGTCTTCTGCTCCAGGGGCAGCTGGCCCCTGCGGCCTCCCGCTGCCCGGCAAGGAG
>NW_009693309.1:13410-14740 GCF_000703405.1 Apaloderma vittatum
GGCCCTGACCTCTCCTAGCCCTCCCGCTGCTGGTGCTGCTGCCGCTGCTCCCTGATGTAGGCGATGATATCGTTCTTCACGACGGAGATACTGGCACGGTGGTACCAGCGCATGACAGGCACGCCATCAGGGCCCACCAGGAACTTCTCAAAGTTCCACTTGATGTCATGGTTCCGCAGAGGCTCCCAGAAGAGGTTCTTGGGGTGCCCGAACTCCTCCGCCACCGGGGGACAAGAGTTCTGCAATGAGAGGCCAGTGCATCACCGCCTTGCCCCACCTCAGAAAAACAGCCTGGGTGCTGCCCCCCTCTCCCCCCTTGCCGTGGCACTTACCTTCAGGAAGGTGAAGACCTTCTGCTCTTTGGCCCCATTCACGTCTCCTTTCTGGAAGAGTTGGAAGTTGGGGACGAAGCCACCGCCTGGCCGGACGTACCTGTGAGGGGTCACAGAGTGGGCAGCTCCCAGGGCTGCACAGGGTAGTGGAGGATCCCCATGGGTGCTGCCCCCCTCTCCCCCCTTGCCGTGGCACTTACCTTCAGGAAGGTGAAGACCTTCTGCTCTTTGGCCCCATTCACGTCTCCTTTCTGGAAGAGTTGGAAGTTGGGGACGAAGCCACCGCCTGGCCGGACGTACCTGTGAGGGGTCACAGAGTGGGCAGCTCCCAGGGCTGCACAGGGTAGTGGAGGATCCCCAAACCTTCTGCTTTGGGGGGCCACGGCCAGCAGGAGCTGCAGCCTGTGCACCCATGGCCTGGTTGGAGACCCCAGCCCAGCCGAGGGAGGCAGGTGCCCTGCAGCCCCCTCCGCAGTACTCACTTCAGCGCAGGAAGGATCTCTGAGTTCTGGCCAGGTTCCTGCTTCCCGAATTGGTTGGAGGGGAAGCCCAGGACGACGAGCCCGTAGGGCCCCAGCTCATTTTGTAGTGCATTCAGTTCTGTGCGCAAGCAGAGCCGGGGAGGGGTTAGCAGAGAACTGGGCTGACAACGCCTCGGGATGTACCTGGCCGTGGCTGGGTCCGGGGGAGCAGGCGTTCCCCCCCAGCTCCCTGGGGCAGAACAGACCATGGGGACGTGCCGCATGACGCTGCCTGCCCCTCAGCTGCCCACCCTGTCCCAGGGGTGCTCGTGCCCCATGGGACCCTTACCAACGTATTGCAGGGTGAGGCCTCAGTATGTGGCCACATTGACGAAGAGCACCATCTTCCCTGCATAATTCCTAAAGGGGATATATTCGTCCCCATCGATGGTCAGGGCCCCGTAGTCGTAGATGGTTCCCTCCACCGAGTCGTAGCATTTCACCTGTGGGGCGAGGAGCATCCTATAAGACCAGGTA
>NW_009693309.1:14989-15270 GCF_000703405.1 Apaloderma vittatum
CATGAACTGTCGAAACAGCACAGAGGCAGACCAGCCCCAGCCTCCCCGGGGCCACGGGTGGGCTGAACCCCACCATCCCTGCATGCATCCTCCCCGGGCAGGGGCAACTGGGGTGCCCAGAGGCAGCACTGGCTGCAGTGCCGCGGCTGCACTGGGGGGCATCGGGGCTGGATCAGACCCAGGCCAGGGTGCAGCAGCCTCAGCTCGCAGCTCTGCAGGGGTTAATCGTCTCCCATCGGGGGACTCAGGCACACCCAAGTGCCACGGAGGGGCTATTTTGG
>NW_009693310.1:0-207 GCF_000703405.1 Apaloderma vittatum
AAACCTGAACTTTGGGAAGGTGCATTAATTGAAGGAAGAGAGAAACTGAACATCCCCTTTGCTTGTCTTGCCAGCACTCTGACGGCCACGTCATGTCATAGAATCATAGACCCCTAGAATGGCCTAGGCTGGAAGGGACCTCAGAGATCATCTATTCCAACTTCCCTGTCATGGGCAGGGACGCCTCTCAACTAGATGAGGCTAACA
>NW_009693311.1:0-1922 GCF_000703405.1 Apaloderma vittatum
CGAGGCGAGTGACTGATTCCGGGCAGCCGGCTGCATCCCTGGAGGTGATGCTGTGGTTCTGTGTCATCCCTGCTCAACCGAATTAATTAGCAGGCATGCACCTTATGAGACGGGAAAGTGCAGCGGGGTGGCGATCCCGTAGACAGCGGGAATTTGCTCTGCTTCTCTCCCGGGTGTTGCTCCCGTGCGTGGTGGTGTTTGCGTGGAGAGCTGTGGAAGCCCCGGTGCGTGGGTACAGGGCTTCAGAGATGTGTTCAGCCAAGCTCTGCGCTCGGGAGAGTTTTCCTTAGTACCTCAGGGAGCGGCGTTCAAGGTCCCTGCCAAGAATTCAACATCTGCACAATTGATGCTCGGCAGGAAATTTTAAAATTCATGCGTGTTCCCAGAGGTGAGGAGGGAAAGTGCCTGGATCTGCAGATCCGTCTCTGCTCTGTCCCCAGGCCAAGACAGAGCAAGACTGAAGTCCTTTTAAGCCTGAGGGACATGGGACGGAGCGGGATCCTAGGGTGATTTGGATTTTGGGCGACCTTCTGCCTTGTGGGCTGGAGGTTCTTCTCGATTTCAAGCGGTGACAGCGTATTCCAGTGTCTGATAGGAGGCAAATCGTGCTGAGCACCACCAGCACGGAGCTCCTTGTGCACAAAGGCTGGGGACCACCGGGGTGGCCGGCGGTGCCAGGAGCCCGGCCAGACTCTCCCCAGCAGCTTCAGCGCCTTTAAGACCCCCCTGAGCTCCGACCGCGAGGCTGCCGGCCAAAACGGGCTCCTGGGTGCTGCGAAGCAGATGTTTGAAGACTGCAGAGCTGTCCCCTCTGTCCAATACAGAAACTCTTCCTTCCCGGATCCTCGGATCCCAAGACTTCGGATGAGAAAAGCAGCTTGGTCTGTTGTTATCTTGGCCTTAAAAAAGCCTCCAGCTCAAGCGCAGCTGGTAAATACCCTCCATCTGCAAGAAGTGATTTTGTTCCGTGGTTGCTCCTGCGCAGGACCCAGGAAAACCTCCCTGGCTCTGCTCTTGCCCTGGGTGGGTTTTCTGCCGCCGCCGTCAGCTGGAGATCGCCGGGGCGATAATCCTCCCTGAAACAAAAATAAAGAGCAGAACCGGTTGGACAGAAAGTGCAGCAGTGGAGGGGGAGCGCAGTGGGCACCGGGCGTGCACGCAGCCGGCACCGCTCACGGGCGAGCAAGGAAGCGCTACAGCATCTAATTAATAGGTTAATGTTATTATCGCTGTCACGCAAGGGGATGAAGTGAAGGTGTTTGCTTTAAGAGAGCTCTCCTGGCCTGCCCATGGGCGTTAGGGGCAGACAAGTTCATCGTGCGGGTGGTGCTTCCCCTGCGATGAGCTGGTGGTCCTGCAGCCCTGGGCAGCTTTTCTGTGTCTAGGGCAGATGCTCTGGAGTTGATCATCCCCCTGTGCCTCAGTTCCCCCATGGATAGTGATGCTGCTGCTTTGTCAGAGAGAGGAGCTGGAGTTTTATCCCTTGCCCAAGTGAAAACCTGGGGAATTCGAGTGACAGTGGGGGAAGCTGCAAAGAAAAAAAAAAAAAAGCTGGATTGAATGTTTTTGAAGGAAACAAACTTGTGGGCAAGAGAAAAGGATTTTTGTTGTACCACCTCTTAAAGCATGACAGCTGCTGGGCTGGGATTCAGTTATTTCTGAAAGACCACCACTAAGTGACAGCTCAGGGAGCCTCGGCCCGCTCTTGCCCGAGTCCTGTCTTGAGCTGAAGGTGTGGAGGGGGAAACTCCATCCCGAGTCCTGGTCTCCACTCAGGGGGAGGCAAGAGCAGACTCTTTGCTGTGCTCTCCCCAACACGGAGATGGCCGTTCCTGCGGAGTTTCCGCGCTCCTCGTGCCGCTCGCGTGAGCAGAGGCTGCCACCCGGCACGGCGGGCCCCGCCCCCGCCGCCCCGGGGGGCC
>NW_009693311.1:1953-7598 GCF_000703405.1 Apaloderma vittatum
AGCCGCTGCAGCCCGGGGTGACCCACGTGCCAGGATAAACAGAAGAGAACGACTTGCAGGGTCTGCTGATGACTTTTCCAGCAGTAATTAGCTGGGACATGGTAAAAACCCGAGGGCTTTGGCCATTCCTGAGCTGTACTGCAGTTTCCACGCTCTCTCCCTCATCTTTGGCTGGTGGTGCCGACCTGATGCGGGGACACCTCAGCACATAGGTTGCTTGTTATCGCCGTGGCTGCAGGAGACACAACTGTTTTAGCTTCCCCAAGTCCATCCCTCATGGAGCCTGTGGACGTGGGTAGCTCGGTCCCAAAGAGGATGAGAAAACACCCAGGAGCTTCTTGCTCCGTGAAACCGCAGCTCCCTGAGCGCGGGACCTCTCTGGCCCCGGGGCATCCTGCCTGCTGTGGGGTGTCAGAAGCCTGGGGTGTCTGTCACCTCAGCCCTGGAGAGGTGCGACACTGTCGTCTTTGTCCACCTCCTTGACGTGAGCAGGAAATTGTACCATCCAGGAAAAAATCCTCTTCCCCTTGACCGAACCGCAGGGAACTCGCCGGGCTCGTGACTTGGATGGAGCAACAGGGCTCGCGGGTTTTCCTTCTTTTCCCTCGCTTGCCTTTCCAGCGTCTGTCTGTCCTGCCTGGCTTGTATTTTGGGTAAACCCCAAGAACACTGAGTTTACTTTGAGAGATGTCCCCCTTGGGTGGACCTAGGCTGGTGGCTGGGAGGGAACGGGGCCTCCCCTGTTCCCAGGACTCCTTTGAAGGTTTCTGTGGTCTGCCCGAAGGCTGCCCGCGAGCACCCGAGGATGTTTGGTGTGAGATCGTCTGGCTGCTTATTTAGGGACCACCAGCGAGTTGCCGAGCGCCTCGGGAATCGGGCTGTGGCCACCTTTTGATATCGCAAAGGCAAATATTGAGAAACCCTTTTGGGGTGGGGGGAGCTGGGCTGGGCGCGTTTCGGGTGCCGGTTGCTGCAGCCGGAGCGAAATACTTGATGAATTTTGGTGGGGTGGCACATGAAAGGTACCGAGAGGTCGTTGAACCGGGGATCTGGAGCCCTCGGCTGGCTTTGGAGACCACCAGAGAGCTCTGCGGGGGGTTTGGCGTTTGGACAGAGCAGCACGTATTCCTCCTCCCTTCATCTTTAAATACCACCCTGCAGATTTCAAGGAAAAAATAAATGCACTTAAAATGGCATCGTTTTGCGCTGCCTTGAGGGCTATTTATATTTCTTATTGCTCCCACAATT
This sequence comes from Apaloderma vittatum, assembly GCF_000703405.1. Taxonomy (NCBI): domain Eukaryota; kingdom Metazoa; phylum Chordata; class Aves; order Trogoniformes; family Trogonidae; genus Apaloderma; species Apaloderma vittatum. Next base: position 3,202 of record NW_009693311.1, read on the forward strand.
TTTTATATAATAGCCTTTTTCATGGAGACATCAGTGTGGATGTGTGTGAGCATAATTAATCCATGCATCATCTTCAGAAAAAGGTTTTATAGCTGGATTTAGAGCAGTGGCACATGGTGTTTGGGATCCCGGCTGCCATTGAGCCCTTTCCTCTGCTCCTCTGTGCCACCTTTGAGCTGATCTTGGGCTTTTTTCATTCCATTTGGAGCTAATCAGAGCTAAACCTGTTTTCCAGGCTGTGGTGGAGGTTGTAAGCTTGGTTGGGTGAGTTAATTGTCTCTGGGAAGTCCCACGAAAATGCATTTCTCAATGGTGAAGGAACTTAAATGCTCAGAAAGCTGGTGCACGGAGTGAACCAGACTGACTTCATGTGAATCGGGTTTTTGCCTGTGGGTTTTAAGGGCAGAAAGAGGCTTCTGGTGCTGCAGAGTCCGTCTCTTGCCGTAGCACGGCTCTGGGGCTGAGCCCGGCAGCTCCCCTCTTTGCTGGCAGACTCACCTCTCCTATTCCCCGTGGAAAATGAACCAAATCTCTCCACTTCCGACTGAAACGTAAGATGTGAGATAAGCGTTTACTGGAAGGTTTCGGTTGCCAAATAGCCTGGAGACCCTTTTCTTCCTCCTCCTCTGAACGAGACCGTCCAGGTGTTAACTGCATCTCTGTGGGATGTGGTGCTTAGCACGTTCTGGTCTGACATGCGATTTTCACTTCAGCACTATAATAACTGCCTTGAACAATGTACAAGCCACTGGCTGTAATAAGTCAAAAAGCCACTGGCTGGTATTGGATGTCTTCTAGCAGCTTCCACACCTCCTCCTCCTCCTCGTGTTTGCTGGGGAAGCTGCTGGTTCTGGGTGCCACACCAGGATCTCTGGAGGAAATGAAATAAAGCGGTGGCTTCCCTGAGGTGAACCAGCTTGCCAGGGCCTCGTTTTTGCGAAACAGAAACATGGACATCGCTGGGTCAGCACCTCGAGCCACACCAGTGGTCCCCTTTGATGCTCTTCCATTCCTTCCTGCATCTGTCTGGCCACGCCGGTGCCTCAGGCTGGGCAGAGGCTTCTTAAAGACCTTCCATAAAGACCCACCCATAGACATGATGGCTTTTGCAGTGGGAATTTCTTCACTCCTGGCTAAAACCCATCCCTCCCAACTTCATTGCAAAGCTGATGGCAATTCACTGATGCTGTGTGCCTAGAAGAAATGTTGAAGGGGGCGAGGGGCATGCAGTGCTGCTGCAGGGTGAGCTGGGCAGAGCCTGAGCCTGGCTGCTCCTGTTTAATATCTGTGGTCTAAGTGCAAATGGAGCAGGCTCCAGCTACAGTATGTTTGTCTTGGAGATTAAATCTGGAGAGCCTCCGGTCTCCAAGTCCATGCCGGGAAGAGAGGGGCGAGGAGGGAGGGGAACCCAGCCCTGCGGGTGCACACACCTTTTTAACCCTTCCCAAAGCTGTTGGCTGGCTTGGAAATGAAGGGTTAGAGGGCAAGCACAGGTAGAGGGAGAAAGGGTGGGGAAGCACGGATCTTTGGAATAGCTTTGAAAAGGCTGGCACAGCCTGAGCTGTTGCACCTGCTCATGAAGTTTTTGCAGGCAGGAACCTTTCTTTGCTTTTCCTGCAAGACGAAGTGTAACTGTGGGGACTGGTCGGTGATGCTGAAGCCAGGAGCATTCATTGTGTAAATGCGGAGACAGAGTGATTGCACCTCGTGCTTGAAATGTTAGTCCTGGTTTTCACATAGTTCTCGGGCATTTTATGACTTTTTCTTTTTGTGCTCATCCAGAGGGCTGGGTACCTCTCTGCCGGCTCTACTGCATCCCCTTGCTGTCCTGGCTGCCCAGCATCACTTACACCAACCACCCCTGCCTTGGCAGGTGTAAGCAGTGTGGAGACTTCTCCACCTGGGTGTCCTGGACCTCTGGCTGGTTGAGAGCATCTTGGGCTGCAGGACACCATCCTCTTCCTCCATCCAAGCCTCGTGCCTTGGGGTTGCCTTTAAGGCTGATGCGTGGGGCAGCCAGGAGGGAGGGAAAGCATCTCCCCTCCGGGATCCGTCGCTGCTATGTTCCCAAACACTTCGTCTTGTGTACGGTGCGTACTACAAGTGTTCCTGCGGTGCTCAGGGCTGTTTTTGCAGGGCTGTTTATATAAGAGATCGTGCATGGTGCCTACATGCTTCTGGCACTTATAAACCCAGGTAGGCTGTGTTTATCCTGGGGATTGGCCCCAGTTGCAGTCATCTGGGGCTCAGCCAGCAGCGCAGCTAGACTGATATATGTATTATTTAAAAAAGCTCTGGCTGTCGAGAGGCCAAACCTGCTTGCTGCGCTGATGAAAAACGTGGCTTCGAGCAGTTTTTACCCAGTCTGAACTGGTGGAGCTGTGCCAGTGGGCAGGCAGGAGCTGGGGGACGTACCCGCTCCTCTGCGGGGTGCAGGAGCAGGTTTGGCCTCCCCATCCCCAGGGAGATGCTTTAAAGGAGCCTTAAATGGCTGGAGGTTGGAGCTAGCGGGTCCTCCCATATCATAGGGGCTGGTGAAGGGGCACAGGTAGGGGTGCATTTCTAGTTTTCCCAGTTATGTTCTTGTTGCTCGAGGTCCCACACGTTGCAGTGTGCTTTCTAGCTTCTCTTGATGGGGTAGGAATCTGTGACTGCATGGTCCTGGTTTGGAATTGGGGACAATCTGCAGAAGAGAAACCACAAAGCTGGTGAAAAGCTGGAAAAACACAGGGGCTGTCCCACACACGACTTGTTTCATCAAGTCTTTCCCTGCCCTCAACAACCCAACGCGTGGGATGGGTTTGCTGGGTTGTATATGGATTGCAATCAGTAGAAGATGCGTTTTCACCCGTCCTCCCTGGCCAAGTATCCAAAGGTCTCCAGCTCCTCTGAATTCTCTCTTGGGTGCTCGGAAAATCTCTCCTCTGCCTTCTGCATTCAACCTGGGAGGGAAAACCCAGCGGGCTTGGGGCTTGGCAGCTGGCCGGCCCTGCTCCTCCGGCCCTTGGCTGGGCACAGTCCTCTTATTTGATCTAAAAGGAAAAATTTAATTAAATGAGATATAGATCTCATCCGCTGGGAATTCTCCTTGTGGGCACCGTGCCCTGGACTGTGCCCAACGCAACAGCGGGAGCCAGGGGAGGAGGAAGGGGGGGGGAGGAAGGCTGGGCAGTGCCAGGCTCCTCCAGGGCTGGCCAGTTTCTCTCTTGACCCCCTTGAAGGATGGGGCTGGGATGAAGCTGTTCTGCCCTTGGGTTCCCCTCCCAAACGCCGATTTTTGGGGGCTTCAACCCTAAAGCCACACCCAGGAGGAAGGGGGTGACCTTATGGGTGCGAGGGTGCACCAGGCTGTGGGGAACATGAGCTCTGTGCTGGCGCCTTGTCGTGGGATATTTGGCGCTGCTTTGGTTTTCCACTGAGGTTGGTTATGTGCTGGAAAGAGAGAGTCACCTCCGAAAGCATAACCCCATTAATTTTCCGCGTTATCTACAGAAGCACGCGTTCGTATTCCAAAATGAAGTGAATTCGAGGAAGTTCCAACATGTAAATAAATTCGAGGCATCTCTTGCAAACTTTCCAGGTGCCTCGGCTGCCCCGGACCTTCAGATCTCCACACGGCGCCGTGGGATGCTGTGGGATTTGTGGCCGTGATGCTTGTGAGCACGAGGCCAGGATCCCCCACTTGCTGCGGGACGGGCGACAGGGTTCCTGGGAGCCCTGGCAGTCTCTGAGGAAAGAGGGCGAATTTTAAAACAACACAGAAGTGGGTGTAGCTTTGAACAAATCTTATTTTGTGCCTGCGATCCTTTCGTAGTCTCATGAAAACATCTTTCTTGGAAGCTTTCTTTGCTTGTAGACTTGCCTTTGTCGTCCGAGCGTCTCCCCGGCTGCAGAGGGGGCTGGGGGGTGCCTGTGGTCGCTGAGGCAATCATCCAATTTTTCTGGAAGGTGGATTTGCTCAAAAAAAATCTGTCTTCTATGCAGATCTTATGTTCTTACGAGGGGGCGAACAAGATGCTCGTGAGGCTGCTGTTTGCTGTCAGGGTTTGAGCAACGGGTACCGGGGTGCATCCCTGCCCAAAGCAAACCCCTGGGGTGCTTTTGGACCCTCACTCAACCAGCAGCGTTTGGGGATCTAACATCAGGGTGCTCTTTAAGGGGTGGTAGCACTGCCCTGGTTGCGTTTCATATTGTGTCGGGAATTCTCTGCCTTTTGGTTTTCCCCCGCTCTGCTTTGGTGTTGAAAACGCCTGGCTGGTTTTGCTCCGATGACGGGAGCAGGCGTTTGCTGCTCTCTTGCAATCCCTGCTTTAAACTGAAGGGCAGATTACCTGGAATAACTGGAAAAGACGTCGAAGTTGCACAAAACCGCCGTGTGCCCCGTGGCTGAGGGCGAG
>NW_009693312.1:0-2819 GCF_000703405.1 Apaloderma vittatum
TTCCTGGCCTGGATCAGGCCAGGATGCGGCCCCAGCTCTGCCCCTTGCTGGGGGATGCTGTGAGGAGTGGCGTCGCATCATGCAAGGTCTGGTGCTGGGTCACTGCAGCCACCGCTCTGGCATTTGCGCCGGTGAAATGAAGAAAACCAAACAAGCATGTGTTTGAGCAATGATGAACACCTGGAAACAGTGAGAAAAACCAAAGCACAAAGCTTGGGCCCTGCCTGCACCCAGAGCAAGCAGCTCTGCTCGGCCATCGCTGCTCCCTGCCTCCAGCACAAACATCCAACACCTGGAGATCATTAACCCTGAGCAACTTTGCCCCGGGCAGCACATGGGGACAAAAACAACTAGTGACACTGTGCCCTCCCTGTCACTGCAGTCACCTTCCCTTGGGACACATTCCAAGCCCCGGGGTGAATCACTTGGCTTTATAGTCACCAGAGCCTGCACCGAGGGTGGGGTGGAAGCCACCGCCCTGTTTTACACCCCCTGACGATGGAAGCATCCTCCAGCCAGATGAAGCCTGGGGGACACCCTGGGACAGCGCCAGGGCTTACACAGTTTTGCAGACACAGCCCACCTGCGAGCCAGCAGCCCCAGGGGAATCGGAGAGGGCTCAAGGATATGCTCACACTTCTCAACCCCCGGCTGCCCTGTGGGTGTCCCTGAGCTTCTAAATGCACCCAGGGGGTGCCTGGTCCCCAGGGAAGGTGGGCAGGGTGTCGGCAGGAGCTGACCCACCCCCAGGACTTGGGGATTGCAGGACATCACCATTTATCCTTCCTTTTCCAGCATCTCGACAGTTTTCAACTGAACTTTTTGGGTTGAAAAACCCCTCCCAGCTCAGATGCCTTAGTAGAGAACCAGCAAGGAGAGATCAGGATGCGGCCCCAAGGCTGCTCGAGAAAGCATCTCACACCAGCTTTCCCTCGGTGCCACAGACATCCTTAAACTTGTTTTTCAGGAAAACCAACTTCTGCCAGCTCCCTCCAATTACTTGACCCTGAGATCAGTCCCTTATTTTGCCCCTCAACCTCGCTCCATTACCTAGGCAGGGATAAATCCCACGCTGACACACACTGTGTCCACACTGTGGAGGTCCCAGCTGCCAGACCTGGCCACCCCAATTCACATCACTTGGACCGAAACAGTACAGGAGGGAGCGAAGGAAGAAGCCACCACTTCTCTCCATCCACCCCGATGCTCCTTCTCAGCACTACGGTGGAAACAGGAGAGTGAAAAATGCTGCTCCCCATCTCTTACCTGGGCATAGCTGGGACTGCATTGGCTGTACTGGGGGACTCCAGGCTGTGCGGCACCAGCCCCTCACCCAGAGCCCCTTGCAGAGGAGGGAAAGGATCGTGGTGGTCTCCAGGGGTCTAAGGTGGCCAACGGCCCACGGTTCCTCCTTGAAGGACCCATCACCCCGAGGTATTTTCCCCCCAACAAAAGCGTTTGAGCAGAAACCAGCCTCCAGCCCTGACACCCGCGGGGATGTCAGGATGTGGGCTCCACGTATTTGATGGGGCTGAGCCCGTGCAGTCAGCAAGGCAATGCCAAAGCAGTCACCCCACCAGGCACAGGATGTTTCTGTCCTCAAGTCCTCCACCCCCAGCTTGGCACCTTGCCTTTGCCCGTGCAGCTTGCGGATCAGGATGGTTGAGAATTGGGTGCTAATTTTTTGAATGAAGCAAACATCGTTCTTCTTTTTTTTCTTTCTGTTTTTTTCTTCTTTTTTTCTTTCTTTCTTTTTCCTTTCTTTTTTTTTTCTTTTTTTTTTTTCCCTGCCAAATGTGATGGATGCAAGATGTTGCCAGGTAGCCGAGTGTCCCTGAGGGCAGAGAGGGGGGACCCACAGATGGGTCCTGGCTCACCTGCAGCCTCATGCTGTATTTTTCCCGACAGACAAGCGATGCTCAGCCTCACCGAGAAGATCGACAGGGAGATGGGAAAGCAATATAAATACCTCACTCTTAAATAGCCTAGCTGATATTTATAGCCTGCGGTTGGCAGAGAGTCCGGCGGCTCTGACAAACTCAGCTCCAGCTTATTTTTAAGGAAGTGTTGAAGAAGAACAGGTTTTAAAGCAAAGGATCGAGACACACGTCTGCCTGACCTGGGGCTGCTGGGAAGCCACACGGCCAGGTCTTGTCACCCCGACATCCCTCCGGACCCTCCTTCACTGTCCCATGTTCCCAGGCACTCCCTGTTCTGCGTCATCTCTGAGCGATGGGGTGAACATTTATATGACCATATATATATACATGTGTATATATATATATATGCACACATGTGTGTGTATATATATGTTTGTATATATATATACGAATATAAATACACACACACATAGATATATACACACATATATCTTCACACCTGGGGGCACAGCCCGTCTCAGGCACTCTGCTGGTTCTTCAGGTTTGTTTCCCACCTCCTTCCCTGTCTTTCCCTCTATCACATCCCGCCCGGGTTTGGAAGGGCAGGGCACAGAAACACTCAAATCTCCTCTGGCTGGCCTGGGAAAGTCGTCCTTCCTCCCAGCAGTGTCCAGGTGTGAGGAGCTGCGGGATGCCTTCACCTTGAGGTTTACAGCCCTGGCCGTGGCCATCGCATGGAGGGTGTCTGCACCTCCTGGAGGGGGGTGCAGCGGCGGAGGGTATTTTGGTATAAAATAAGCCTGAGACACCCAGAGGACCCCTCTCTGCTGTCCCAGGCAGGGCCTCCTAAGGTGCAGTCCTGGAGGGCGGAGGTTTCCCACATCCCCACGGAGGGGGGGCACAGGCAGTGCTTTGCTTCAGTGTTGGCAAAATAAACCT
>NW_009693313.1:0-2394 GCF_000703405.1 Apaloderma vittatum
TGGGACACGGGGCTGGTTGGGATGTTTGCATGGAGCCAGTTGGGTCCGTCTTGTCCTGCTCCTGCCCAGGGAATGGTGAGCATTGCCTGCCCGAGGGGCACCCCCCAAGCTCTGGGCTGGCCGGGGGGGTGAGCAGGACAGGAGGAGCACGTCTCTGCTCCCTCGCACGGCTGAAGGAGCCGCAGCGCTCTCACCGAGTCCTAGTTTCTTCCCTGGCTGCTCCCCGGGGAGGCAGGGAGTGACGTGTGCCAGCGGGGTTGGAGCTCTCTTCCCGAAAGCTCCCTCTCCTGCCTGGCCTGGACAAACCCCTTGTGCCACACAGGGAGACTTTTTAAGGTTATAAAGACATCTCTGACGGCAGCACAGGGGAGGAGGGGTTTGCTTGCTGGATGTGATTTCCTGGCTTGTAATGTACTTGGAAAAACACTGAGGCGTTTTTTGTTGAATCTATTTTTGAGTGACCGAGGAAACTGTCATGAGAAGGATCTTCTCCAGCCGACTGTGATGGGCAGGGGCCAGGCTCGCGCTGCCGCACCGCACGGTGCCCGGGCTGTGGTCAGGGCCGCTCCGGAGCAGGATGGAGCAGCACCAAACCCTCCCGTGTTCCCGAGGGCTCTCCTCCTTTCTTTCAGCTCTTTCTTCCTCCACCTGTGTTTTCCGTGGCTGTCCCTGCTCTTGTTCCCCTGCACGCTGTGCTCCAGGAGGCCCCTGGGCTGCCCTGGGAAGGGACTCTGAGCTGCCTCTGTCCCTTGTCACAGCTGGGACACGGTTTCTGAAAAAGACCCACCAGGCTTTTTATTCGGGCGAGTGCCGTGCCCTGTGCCGAGCCTGGGGTCCCAGGAGGTTTGTGTCTCTGTCTCCTCCTGGAATTTGCTGGGTTTTGATGTCTTTTGGAGACCCATACTTCTCAAAACTGCTTGTGCCAAAGCTTTGCCTTCTTGCTGGGTGCAGGCATGGCTGTCCTCAGCTCTTGTCTCCCCTTGGCGTCGCACAGGCAGGTGCTTTGAAGCTGCTTTGCTGTTGCCTGTTTGAGTTGCAGCAGAGCAGCTGGCATTATCCCCACCGTGAAATGCCGTCCCGAGGTTCTGGCAGGCTGATGGGTCTCTCGTCGTGGCGAGAGGCTGCTCTCCTGGCTGAGCCAACGCTTTGTCCCGCAGGCGTTCCTGAGGCCCGAGCGGGAAGGAGTTCACCCACCTCGAGTTCCCCCGACGGATCCAGCCCAAGGAGCTGGGCAAGAAGATGCTGTACAGAGACCAGAACATGAACGGCTGGTAACGCTCAGCCCGCCCGGCAGGCTCCGTGCCGAGGGACGGTGCTGGGGTCCTGCTGCAGCGTCCTTTCCCGCGGGGCAGGCGCCGGGCACGGCGGGGACTCGGGGATGTTGCGTTTTCACGGGGGCGGGTGGGGAGGTGCTGGAAGCCTTCACCTGCTGACATGTTGTTTCTGGCTTATTTTAACCAGGGCTTACAAAAAGATAGAAGAAGATGATCTGAAGTTTCCACTTATCTATGGGGAAGGCAAAAAGGTGAAGTGCTGTGGCCAGAGCTGTCTGAGAGTTGCTTCCCCCCTGCCCCTGCTGGGCTGGGGGTTTCCAGCCTGTTTTTGCTGGTGCTGTCACCTCTGCAATGCCAACGGTTTGCAGCTGAGAACAGAGGTGGGGAGGAAGCAGCTTAGAGTTTGCTTTTCATTTCACCCTTTTCCAGGCTCGGGTGATGGCCACGATTGGGGTCACACGAGGCCTGGGAGACCACGACCTCAGGGTGTTCAGCTCCAACATCCACATCAAGCCTTTCCTGTCCTGCTTCCCGGAGGTGAGCCTGGCTGCCGGCTGCCCCGCATCCAGGGACTGCTTGGGCTGACCGGATCCCCAGTGCAGCAGGAGCCTCCTCTGCCCCTCACCCTCGTGTCTCACCCCGTTGCTTGTCAGGTCAGGGTTTATGACCTCACACAGTACGAGCACTGCCCTGACGACGTTCTGGTCTTGGGCACCGACGGGCTCTGGGATGTCACCAATGACAAGGAGGTGGCTGGCGTGGTGATGGAGGTGCTGACGAGCTACGAGCCCAACGACCCATGCAGGTGAGCTGTGTGTGGGCAGGGGGACGAGCGTGTCCTGCACTGTCACCTGCCTGTGGCCTCGCTCCTCGGAGCGGTGTTGTGGCTCTGCATCCCTCTGGCCTCAGGGCTGGGGCTGTTGCTTTGCAGCCTGCGCTGCTCCCTGGGTGTGAGTATTGGCTCTGATCTCTCCCAGGGACCCTTTCCTGCACCTCGAGCTCCTCCAGCTTCTCCTTCCTTGCTAGGGACCATGGCATGCTGCCTCAGGGAGGCTGCAGGGTCTGGGGTCGCTGCTGAGCTGCTCTGTGCTGTGCCCCCCAGGTACACCATGGTGGCCCA
>NW_009693314.1:0-1420 GCF_000703405.1 Apaloderma vittatum
CCAACACCTCCCGCACACCCCTTCCCCGCCTCGCCGTCGGTGGCTTTTGTGTTTCCAGGTCTTCCAGCTCAAAACTTCACCACCCGACGGTGGCCTCCGCAGACCCTTTCGGCCGTCCCGCCGGTTGCCGTCGAGGCGTTCCGTAGTTTTCTGCCCTCCCCTCCTTCCCCGATCAGCAGCGAACCAGCTGAACAGCTGAGGAGCAATAGGGGTGACACTGGAATAGGAAGAGTGCATCAAGGCAGCCAGGCTTCCCCCAGCCCCGAGACCGCCCCTCGACTGTGCCGATGCCAGGGGATTATGAATGTTGCAGAAGGCAGGCTTTGAAATCAGAACCTTAGTGAAGTGCTTTGTGAAGCCCCTTGGACTTTGATGGTATCAACACAATTGCTTTTATCAGTCTGATTTGTAAGTTCCTCAAAGAATGAAAGCAGATTTATTTTTCTTTCTTAAAGCTCTTTTTTTTTATAAAACTGTATTGACTAGCACTTCAGAATACTCCTGCAGTGTGCTGCACTGAGCCCTTAATTATAGAAATACAGAATCAAAGAACAAGTTTGGGTTGGAGGACCTTAAAGACCATCTAGTTCCAACCCCCCTGCCAAGGGCAGGGACACCTCCCACTAGACCAGGTTTCTCAAAGCCTCATCCAGCCTCGCCTAGAATACTTCCAGGGAGGGAGCATTCACAGCTTCTCTGGGCAACTTATTCCGTGCCTCATCACCCTGAGAGTGAAGAACTTCTTCCTAATGTCTAATCTAAATCTGCCCTTTTTGAGTTTGAAACTGTAACCCCTTGTCCTATCACTACACTCACTGATGAACAGCCCTTCCCTTTCTTTCCTGAGGGCCCCCTTTAAGTACTGGAAGGCCACTGTAAGGTCTCTCCAGAGCCTTCCCTTCTCCAGGCTGAACAGTTCCAGCTCTCTCAGCCTGTCCTTATAGGTGAGGTGCTCCCAATCATCTTCATGGCCATCCTCTGGACCTGCTCGAGCAGGTCCATGTCATTTTTATGCTGAGGGCCCCAGAGCCAAACACAATACTGCAGGTGGGGTGTCATAGAAGGGGGGCAATCACCTCTCTCTACCTGCTGGCCATGTTTCTTTTGATTCAGTCCAGGATGCAAATGGATGACTGAACTGTGTTCTAGCTTCTCCATTACTTTGCCTAGGACCGTGGTTATCTTACCTGCTCTCTCCTTCTGGCCCTTTTGAATATCAATGTGACATGAACCCCATTTGAGATGTCTGGATTTTAAGTTTCCTAAGTTGTATTAAAAATCAACAAGCAAGAGAGATCTCCAGTCAGGTTTTTTAAGGACTGCTGAGTGCAAATTATCAAAATCCATTGAACTGCAAATACTTTAACAGATGTTAACATCCCTCTGATGCATCATCATGGCTAGGCTTCGCGAATGAAGA
>NW_009693315.1:0-313 GCF_000703405.1 Apaloderma vittatum
TAAAGCCCAGTTAAATGTTTCTTGATAAATCTTGTCAAGAGAGGATCCCCCCCCGTCCCCTCCCCTCTCTCTGTTGGTTGTCAGAAGCCTGGTTACAGACAGGACATGCCCGGCTCCTGCTGTTCATACTCTGGTGGGAAGTTGGCATTTCACAATTGTTTCTTTAACAGGGTTGTTTTGGAGTCGCTCCTGGGGATTGTTCCTCTTCAGGCCGGGCTTGCCGATAAGAACCGCCCGTGGCTTTTATGTAACACGTTAGGATTTGGTCCTGGTCCCAAAATCGCACTGGTTTCTTTAGCCTTTTATTTCATTC
>NW_009693316.1:0-5019 GCF_000703405.1 Apaloderma vittatum
GGGGCCCACGAGAGGGCAGGCGAAGACGGAATTTGAACAAGGAGTCCCCGGAATAGTCATCCGTCCGAGAAAAAAAAATTGCAGCCCTGCCAGGGATATCTGTTGCTGTCGGGGAAAATCTTACAACCCGGGGAGAAGGTTTGTAGGCAAAAGGCAGGTGCCTGCTTGCAGCTCGTCCCCAGGGCCAGCATGTCCCCCCACCCCACCGCCCATGCCCAGCTGCAGCCCGGCAGCCTCGGGCCGAAGCCGGTGTCACTGGGACAAGCGATCCCTGTTGGGGGGTTGGCTCCAAGTGCCTGCGGCCACCTGGAGCCTCCTGGCCTGGCCTCGCTAGGAGGGGAGGTGGCACGGCCGGAGGGAAGAGACCCAAGCTTTCGCTGTGGAGCTGATGCTTATAGAGGAGAGCAGAACCTTGTATTATTTCATTATTTCGTGTGCTGCAATCTGTATCCGTCATCTCTTGCCTTATGCTAGTACCTCCTTACAGCATAGGCCAGCACCTGTCCCCTACACAGCCCCATCCATGGCTCCGACCAGTCACTGCAGCAATATGGGTAAATAAACTGGCACTGCTCTGAGCTCACCCTGTTCACATTCGCTTCCACAGGTTTGTGCTGCTCTTTCCGTTGCCTGCCTTCAAGGGTGCTGCTTTCAGCCCTGCGGATACCAGGACAGCATCCCAGGAAACTGAGACTGGCTATAAATCCCAGGTAGCAGCAACAGAAATCCTGAATGCAGCTCAGGCTCTTAAACAGAGACATCACAAAAATTATGTAGTGGGATCCCTCCTCTATCAACCTCCACAGCCTGCCTCCCCTCCCACTTTGCTACCTGAAGCAGAAATCCCAGAGGTCTGTAATTAATGGAGAGTCCAATTCTTTGGGATTTGTGCTCAAGTTTTGCTACTGAAACAGCATTTTACACAGAAACCTCTCCAGGCTGTTGCGAGTCCATGAACAATCCCGACACCAACGCTCGCTGCACAACCTGTCCCAGGGACACACTTGGGGGGGAGTTTTGCTTCCTTATTGAGCTCTTGTTTTTCATCATCACTGAAGCATGACCGACTGCTCTTCCTCTGCTCATCTGTATCTCCCAGGGCAGCATCACCCTTCCACAAGCAGGAACCTGCTCTATTAGGTTTTTGGCAAGCTGCAAGAACTGCGGGGCTGTGGTGGCTTCCTCACTGACCCACAGCACTGGCTGCATGTCCAGACACAGGATGAGAAATTTCATAGCTCCAGCCCCCACACCACAGCTCGGCCCTACCAGGTAGAGTGCTAGAATATAGGGAAAAGAGGTTTTTTTCCTTTCTGGCAAAGGTAGTGATACATGGTAAAGCTGTCCTGCTCATGAAAGCAGAGCTGAGAGAGGCTGGAGGACGTTTTATAGGTGCTGGCCTGGGAGGTGCGGTGTGCTGAGAGCTGGGCTTGCGGCCGTGGTGACAGCAGAGGGCACGCTTTGTCGGCACAGTGCTGAGCATGCAGCCGGCAGCCTGGGCACACGGTCCCGGACATCGCTGGGCTGCTCTGGATCTGCGGAGCAAACTGGAAACGTGGGGGGTAAGCAAGCAGTTACAGGAATTCGGTGTAATTCAGTTGCCTGCAAAGCCACATGCCCCGCAGTGCTGCGGCGGAAAGAAAGGAACAAAGTTGCTTTCGCCGCAGCCGAGCGGATGATGGATTTATCTGACTGGGGAATGAGTGTAAAAAAATTCAGAGCACACTGATCCCATAGAGGAGCTGGGGGAGGGGGAACTGGTAAATCAATCTACAACTTATTCGCTGCTCCATGCCTGGCCCAGAGTCACAAGGACGTCTGGAGGTCTGCCCTTATCCCTTCCCCCGGAGTCTTGGGAGGAGACAATCTGAAGATGTATGGAGGAGATGGACCCCCTTTTCCCACTCTCTCATTGCTGGTTTTATGAACTAAAGCACTAAAGTTTTCAACATTGTTTAAAAGGTATTTTTCCATTAGATTGTCCTTGAAATCAAATGTCAGAACTTTTCACATGGAGAACATCAGTGTGATCCTCCCAAATACTATCTGAGATTACAAAGAACTTTGGTCAGTTTGACATTTGATCCATCAACAAGTTTTGGACTTGGTGGGAACTTGGCTTCTCTGCTTTAAACGGGCTGAGGTGTTTCTAGGGGAACATTACCACCAAAGCCCTGTCTCTGGTCCTGCCTTCACTAGCCTCACAACCTCAATTGAATCCCAAGAGGGGAAAAACAGACAAGGTGGACATCAGAGCCCTCCTTAGGCTGCTCTAGCTCAGTTGCCAAGTCATCTTCTGGTGAGGTACAGCAGCAGAGACCAGAAAATGAGTACACTCTTGCTTTCCTCAGGTAAGTCTCATTGGGCATTATTACTTTGCAGCAGGATGACCTGCACTGGCAGATGGCCAGGGAGGGTTGGCAGGACAGGCTTGGTTAAAATTAACACCAAAGGGTGGATGAAGACAGGGCTAGCAAGGAACAGCTCTGCGCTGAAAGTCTTTAGTAGGGCTGGACTCATGCATACAGAAGTGCTGCAGGTAGCTGAGGAAAAGTGGAGCACTGAGCAGTCTAGGTTTGGGCAAGACATCAAGAATGGCCTCTCAAAATCCCTTAAGGACTCAGGTCTGATATATTCCATCATTTGATGCCAGCATGACCATACCAGCTTCCTAAAACCAGTCATCTGTCTCAGATTGAGCTCTGCAAAATCCTGTAAACTGTGCCTGAGTCCTGCTGGCCCCACACAAAGTTCACAAGAAAAAAGAAAGATGGGGAACTCATCAAGGAGTTTGTTTCTGCACTGTGCCAGCTCCTACAGCTCCCATCTCCATGTTACTGTATAGATGGGTCCTAATGATGCTGTAATTTAGCAGTCTCCATTTTTCCATCCCATGTAGCAGCAGTCCAAGGCTGCACTCTAGCCCATTGCTATAACCTGGGAAATATGGAAGCTGAACTGATCCTCGTGGCACATTGGTGCAGTTCCACACCTGTGGCAGCTCAAGGAGCTGGTAAACATTCTCCCCTGCTCAGGAGTGGTGAGGGTTTCCAGTGTCCCCTTCTCGCTGAGGTGACAAGTTGAATGGCAAAAGTGTACTAGGCTGGACAGTTGCCTGCTGTGTAAAGTGGCCAGGGACATGAGGTAAAAGCTTCTAGTAGCCACAGGGGAATCTGAAATAACCCAGTGCTGTCTTCCATTTCCATCTCTGCTCCTCCCCAATACAGCACATAAGCTACTGTAAGCAACACATAGGTAGCACATATTCTGCTCTGCCCTGAGCTGTGCAAGCTGGGACAAACTGCTGTGAAGTTGGGGCCTTTTGCAAAGCTAGTCCAGGCTGGCATTGCAGCTTGGAACAGCTGGGGTGTGTTGTGCCAAGGATGAGAGTCTGGGGGCTACAAAAACCGTCTATTCCCAGTGCAAATAAACTGGGAAATCTCAGCTTGCTGCTACTGGTACAGCTGGGAGAAGTGAGGAAATTACTGTTGCAAGGAGAAACCATCTGTAGGAAATCTCTCTTGAAGGCAGGTGAGAGGGCCAGGATAGGTTTGCTGCCCTGACATCTGCTGCCTTGGCCATTTGCCACGGTCAGGGCTGTATCTGCTGCTTTGACTGCAGGAAGAGAGAGATGCTGGTCTAGCTACTAATGCACAGATATGGTGGAGAGAGAAGCTCTGGCAGTCACAACTCTTGGGGCCAGTCTGCTTATTTTGGGTCTAAATCATTCCTGTTGGCCTTGACAGGAGGCTGTGTCATGTGCCTGAAACAAGAGAATGGGTCCGAACCAGAGCAGGGTCTGAGTCCTCTCTGCCAGTTTCCCCAGAGCACCACCAGTGGTAGAGGACAGACAAGGTCCCAGGAGTACAAGGTCTGGCCTCATTCAGGTGAGGCAGCTGAGGAAAAGCTAGCTCTAAAACTAGTACAAGTTAACCTAACCCATGGGGTCTCCTAGACTGCAAATGAAGGCTTCTTCATTCATGAGTGTCATTTATCTTGCACCATGGTTTGGGGAGGACACAGGGGATGAAAGGTATGCGTGGCTGCAGATGTCTGCACAAATGGAGGCACCATCTAGGAAGGGCAGTTCCAGTTCAGCCCAGAGGTTTACCTGGTCTAAAACCAGTGGCCAACACCAATTCCTCCTGCGGGACTGTAGAGCAAAGCAGAAACACCTTGGTTCATGTTCTATGCTCCCCAGCCAGCCTCAACAAACCCAGACAGCAACATCAGGGTTGAAGTAGGGGGAGGCACATTTTGGAGATTTCTCAAGACCTTTGTGCAACACTTGGGTCATTCTCCCTACAAGCCTTTAACTTTCCTCAGCTGGAAATCGAGATGAGAGAGACCCCATGATATCCCTTTTCTGGGTGATATCAAAGCCCCTTCCTTGCACTCCTGCTCTGCTCCTGCCACCTGGGAGATAGCTGAAGAGGCTCTCAGCCAGCTCATGGGAACAGGCTAGAAGACTGGGGGAGATTGTCTGTCCCAGTGGGACGAATTTACCCCCATGGGGCCAGGAGGTCCAGTGACCCAGGCATGGAGAAGACGGGTCTCTGCAGGCTCAGCCAGGGCCCTGTTGTGACTGAGGCACCGATTTGTCACTACTTCCCAGAGCTGCAGAACTATAGCAGAGCCGGGACATACTCCTGAGCGGCTGCCGGCTGCCAAAAGACGGCCGGTGGATCTGCCCGGGGATGGAGGCAGGCTCTGGGCAAGGGCCAGTGCCGGAGAGCCCCGTAGGGACCCAGGAGACAGAAAGGCCCCTGGGGGCAGCTCAGCATCCCCCAATCCATGCCGGCGCTGGGGGAAAAAGCATCCTTAAGGGGACATTCTGCAGCTCCTCGCACTCTGCAGTCATTTCTTACCCGACGGGGCAGGAAGCCGCGCTGGGGCTAGAGGCTTTGGCACGGGCAGTGCTGGAGGGCTTGGCGTGGGGAGGTCCCCATG
This sequence comes from Apaloderma vittatum, assembly GCF_000703405.1. Lineage (NCBI taxonomy): Eukaryota > Metazoa > Chordata > Aves > Trogoniformes > Trogonidae > Apaloderma > Apaloderma vittatum. The sequence continues at coordinate 4,951 of NW_009693316.1, forward strand.
GTGCCTCGGACATGTGGGTCAGACCCGCGGGGTAGGCAGTGCACAACCGGGACCCCTCACCGCCGCGCC
>NW_009693317.1:0-223 GCF_000703405.1 Apaloderma vittatum
TATCTTTATGATATTGCGTAATGAGTTATTGTTTCGGGAGCGACGGGGTTGTTATTCAGTCAGTAACTATGAGCAAGCTCATTTGCATCGCTGTGTTTCACAGCAGTAAAAATTTACGAGTGCTTGGAAAGGTTAAATTATACTATTGTGTTTAGTTTGGGAACTCACTGTAAATAATACCGTTCCGTTCGGCTTAGAGCTGGCAGCGGAAAGTCAAATTCAA
>NW_009693318.1:0-496 GCF_000703405.1 Apaloderma vittatum
AAGTGGAAATTTAATCGTCCCGTTGCGTGTGTGGTCGAAATCTCTGGCAGCTGCTTCGGAATTTTTTATGACACTTTCGTTTATGTAGGGGAGGCATAACTATTATTTTACTTAATAAAAATGGAAAGCGGCTCGGGTCTTTTCCCTCCCCGCTCTCTTCCATTTGTTACTCCCTTCGCCTTTCCGCGGAGCTGATGAACGGAGAGTTTAAACAAAGTCGGTACGAAAGATGCTGCGTCTCCGAAGCACTTCTCCGTGTTAGATAATTATATACATGAGAAAAAAAAAAGATAATTATATATAAGGAACGAATATACGAATATAAATATATATAGCTAAATATACATATACACACATATGAGAAGGAAATACAGGCGTGTGTGTTGCAAAAGCAGGTTATCATCATGAGAGTAGTCTAAAAGTGAAAGAGCTCAGGAAATCTCTCCCAGCCTTGACACATTGACGCGGGACAGGCTTCCCACCTTCCTGGGCAGAT
>NW_009693318.1:653-874 GCF_000703405.1 Apaloderma vittatum
CCGCCGCGGGACCCCCCCGAGCCCGTCAAGCCTGTGCACCGAGTCGTTAGGGCTTGAGTAATTGTGACCGGCATTTGGAAGCGGGGCCGCGCAGCTGTTTGGCCCGGCTCCTCGGTATTAGTGCTGGAGATTTTATCACCAAATGCTCGCACCTGTTAGCGGCAGCGCCTGGCAATTCATCACTGCGGATTCTCACACTGCTGAACGCGGTCCTGGGGCGA
>NW_009693319.1:0-2122 GCF_000703405.1 Apaloderma vittatum
GGCAGCCCAGCCCTTGGTATCCTGGCACGGATTTCTTTTTTTATTTTTTTTTTTAGGCTCGGATTTTTTTGTTGCTGTTTTTAGGCACGGATTTCTTTTTTTTTCTTTCTTTTCACGCAGTCTCGTCATGTATATGCCAGACAGCGGGGTCTTCGCATTGACTTCTGAAGTTGCTTCGTTTAATTAGAATCATAGAAACACCAAGGACTTTAAGATCTTCAAGTCCAACCTACAGCCCTACACCACCCTAGCACTAAACCATCTCCTGAAGTGCCACATCCAGCTGTTTTTTAAACACGTCCAGGGAGGGTGACTCCACCCTCGGCAACCCATTCCAATGTTTCACCACCCTTACGGTGAAGAACTTTATCCTGATATCCAATCTAAACTTCCCCTGGCGCAACTTATACCTGTTTGCTCTTGTCCTGTCGCTATTCACTGGGGAGAAGAGACCAACACGCGTCTTGCTACAGCTGCTTTTCAGGTAGTTGTAGAGAGCAATAAGGTCTCCCCTCAGCCTCCTCTTCTCCAGGCTGAACAGCCCCAGCTCCCTAAGCCTCTCTTCGTAAGATTCACCCTCTAGTCCCCTAATCCTTCTGGTTGCCCTTTTCTGTACCTTCTCCAGCACCTCGATGTCCTTCCTGTACTGTGGAGCCCAGAACCGCACACAGGACTCGAGGTGTGACCTCACCAGTGCTGAGTACAGGGGCACAATCACTGCCCTGGCCCTACTGGCCACACCCCCTCCTCAAGGTGAACCCCTAAAGCAGAGATTTGGAATACTGGCAGAGGTGGTGATAACAGGTCCAGGGAGAGTTCCAGTGCCCCCAGAAGGTCAGGCAGCACAGGGAAGGGGAATTGCTAGAGAGGGTCTTGGATGAATAAGGGGGCTGTACATCACAAAATGCCAGGCTCTGCTTACGCAATTACACCAAGGCGATGCTTCTCACGGCAAGGCAAAGTGCCCAGAGCTCAGTGCTGAGGAAACCTGGAACAGGTGGAGTGAACCAGTCCCAGATGGGCAGGTGGAGCTCAGGGCTTTGGGCTCTTCTCTAGTCTGGGGTACAGGGAAGCAAAGGAAGGGTTGAAACCCATTTTGAGTTTCAAAGGTCTTTGAGAGCCTCCTGCCTGGCTGCAGTTTGTCCTTGAGTAAAGCACAAAGTCAGGCCCTAGCAGGGGACAACCTGGCCGAAATGACTGACACGCGTGGAGGTGGATGAAGGCATGGACTCGGGTGCAGCTGCCAGCTACATGGACTCCTGGGACGCTTTCTGCAGCCCTCCAAAGCTGCTTTCATACCATTTTTGGTATCCCGGGAATGCCAACAATATTGACCGTATCTTCTTTCATGCCACTAAAGCCCACTTCATCCCCGTAAAACCCTCAGTGCCGTCACAGCACCAGGCAATAGCAAAGGGAAGAAAAGTAGCTACGCTGTTGGTCCCAGGTCTACTGCTCGCCCTTCTGTCTTTGAAAAAAGGCTCCATGCCTCAATTTCCCCACACAAGAAATGGGCAAAGGATGAAGGGAAGGGGGATGTCAGTGAGCGTGGTGCCCAGGAAGTCATGGGAAGGCAGCACCACGCTAAGCCTGCTCATGTCAAGTGCTGGAGACCCAGGTGCTGCCCACCGTGACCTCCAGGGGCCCTTCCTCATAAACCCAGGGCCCGGCTCTTACCTTGTTGCGCTTCTCACTGGCATTTAAACGTGGCTGTGGGCTTCCTGAAGAGCCGGTGCTGCTTTGTGGTGAGAAGGTGCCTCCACCCAGCTGGGGCTGCAGGGGGAGAAAGCCAGAGCTGAAGCCATGGGGATATAGTCCTTGCCTCAGTTTCCCAAATCTGAGCAGCTGCCTCCCAGTGCGGGCCAGGACAGTAAGTACCCTCCCTCCTCCCAGTGGCAAGCAGGCAGCGCAACTCTGCTGGAAAAGCAGGGGTGGGCAAGGTATGCAGAATTGCAACCCAGGGGACCTTCTTGCTCTGCACTTGCCAGTTTTACAACTGGCAGGGTACCCATCAGCTCTGGTTCCCGCTATACTCACATGATAAACAAGAAGCCTCTTGTTCCCCCAGTCATTTTCCAATGGCTTCTCTGGGTTGTTTGTGTCTCGGGGGTGCTTAGGAGCC
>NW_009693319.1:2153-8921 GCF_000703405.1 Apaloderma vittatum
GCTCAGGACCCTTCCAGTCATCTTCCAGCCGCTGTGCTGGGCTCTCAGGCCTTTTCCAGCTGTCATTTGGCTGTAGTCCTACGTCCAGACATCTAGCGGGGCTTTTCCAGTCCCTTTCCAGCTGGTGCATCAAGTCCGCGTGGCACACAGGCTTCTCTTGGTGTTTCCAGTCCTTCTCCCACATTTGGGCTTGATGAGCACCTTCTTGACCCCTCCAGTCCTGCTCCACTGGTCGTGATGGGCTCATGGGGCGCAGGGGCTTGCCCCGGCCTTTCCAGTCACTGCTGGCACCCTTCCTGGGGTGGAAGGGGGGCAGCTTTTCCCGAAGGCTCTGCCAGCCGCATTCGGATGGCTTCCTGGGCCCCCCAAGGTGCAGCAGCTCCCCCAGCTTTGCCCGTTGTCTCTCTGGCCCTGGCACCGGGCCAGGAGAGGAGATCTCCTTTTGGCTTCTCCATGTGTTCTCCGTACGTCTCCCGGGGCTGAGGGACCGTGGTGGTGGCCCTGCCTGGCTCAGCCTGCTGTTATTCAAGCCCCTCCCAAGGCCCACGGGGTGCAGGGAGTCCCCTCGGCTCTTCCTCTCCAGAGCTTGCCCTGTACCTGCAGTCTGCCAGGTGGTACGACCCCTCTCTGAGTTTGAGGGGCGGCCAGGCTCCCCTTGGCTCCTCCAGCTTTTCTCGGAGCGCCAGGGAGGGCTTGTAGGCTCCACTGTCCTCCTCTCCGACCGGCAAGCTGGGCTGGCAGAGCGCGGGCTTCGGCCACCTCTCTCCAGCAGCCTGCTGGGGCTGGCAGGTTGTGGGGGATCCCCTCGGTTCCTGCTGGTGTTCTCGGGGGGCCGAGCCGGGCTGGGGGAACGCGAGGGCTCCTTGTGGCCTCTGCTGCCTGCATGGTGTGAGGTGCCAGGAGAGCCGCTGACCCTAGGGATGCAGAGGAGAGAGAGCAGAGAGTCCTCTTAAAAAAGAAATAAATGCAGGTAAGCGGGAACAAGACAGGATTCGGTCTTGGAAATGTTTTGACTAAATAGTTTCTCTAGACAGCAATCGCATCCTCGTGCATGGAGCCAACCTGCACTCATGAGATGCCTTTTGTATCCAAAGGGTGAAAGAGCTGCTGCCATTTAAGAGCAAAGGGCCCCAGTTCACAACAGGGAGAGGGCTTGGAATAGAGGGAAGGAGGAGCAGGGAAATGAAAGGGAGAAGCACATGGTAGAAATAGAGGAAGATGTGGCAGGGAAAAACAACCCTGCTTGGGGAGCTGGGATGGGGTCCCACCATGCAGCCAAACCTCACCTCCCTGGGCAGGCTGGGGCTGGACTGCCTCCGAACTAAGTGGCCTTTGCTGGGTGGCACTGGGGTCTTGCCATCGAGTCGGTCCACACGCCCCTCCTCCAGAGCCTGGAATGCCTCCAGGGTCTCTGATTTCCTGCGGGCACACATAGTTTTTCCGGCTGCCACCAGGCTCAGCTTAGAGGCAGAGCCCCTGAGGTCCCTGCTCCACCAAAGCCTGACTCCACACCTGCCCCAGACACCATGTGTGCCGTAGCCTCTCACCATCCCCATCACTTCAACCACCTCAGCTGTCATGTCCTGCTGCCTCGCTCATGTCTTCTTCGCACTATGCCTTAAGCTTCCCTCTGTCTGGTCCTTCACATTCCACCCACCTGCCCAGGATACCTCCCTGGTCCCTGTTTATGTCCTCTCCTGCCCTGTGCCACCAATGCTGGAGCCACTGTCAATTCTCCAGACAAGACCCAACCAGCACTAAGTACTTCTTAGCATCTCCGAAGGGGTTCCTACAATGGACCCTGGATCCCTGGGGAGCCACCGATTCTGGGAGTGAGGATCACCTCTTTCCTTCCCCCTTTCCACAGCTCATCCCGCAGCTTCCGGAAGGTGGCTGTGAGGATGAGGAGGGTGAGGTGCTCTCTCTGCTTCCAGTGGCACAGCTTCTCTCTACCTTTCCAATGGCCTCAGCTGCCTGCATGCCGCAATTTGGGAGGTCCTCCCCAGGCCGGGATATGCCGAGCCTAAACCCAACTCTTGTCTTAAGGGAAATTTAAGCATAGCTGAAAGCTGAGCTTTGCCATCTAGCCCTGCTCTCTCCCTGAGGCACAGCAATTTGGAGGTTGGCCCACTCCAACAGCATAGAGGGGCGATCCCCTACCTTTGACCACTGTGGAGACCCATTGCTTCTCACCTGCGTTCGCAGCCAAATATCCTCTCCACCTCCACCCGTCCGGGGCTGAGCGTGCGGGAGCCGCCGCGGTCCACAGCATCCCGCTGGCTGAGGCGCTTGGGCTTGGGCAGGTCTGCCAGCACTGTGTATTCCTGCCTCTCCAGCCCGTGCCGTCCCTCCTTGCCCCCACTGCTGGGGTGCCCAAGGGGCTCCCGAACCCAGGAGCCACTGAGGTGCCTGCTGCGGCCCAAGGGGTCACCACGGGCTGGTGAGGAGCTGGTGGCGGCACGTGGTGGGGTGGACGCCTGGGGAAGGTCACTTTTCCGGTGCTTCGTCCAGCTCTCTTCGGGCTTCTGGCTGGCAGGACGGCACTCTGGGACGGGGAGAAGGCCGTTACTGGGGGAGACACGAGCGACGCGGGATGCCACCACATCCACGGCAAAGCAGGTCTTCGGAGGAGAGCTAGAAATGGTCCAGGAGGGCAGAGATAAAACCCAGACTCCCTCCAGGTGGGGTGGGAGTGCTGGGACAAAGCACTTTGAGCTGAGGTCACATCAAACCATGCAGACAGAGAACACCCAGGAGACCCACGGTTTATGGTCAGCACACACAGAGATGCTGTCTCATGGACTTTGGGCCACCTTCGCATGGTGCCCATGGAGGCGTTAAGAGCCTCCTGGGACCAGAACTAGGTAGAGATGCTAAATCTAAGTAGAGATCTGCCATGAGCGTGAGAGACTCCCAGGTGGAAAGCAAACCAGAACTACGATCTCACACAGGAGCAAACCAAGTGTACCTGCTTTCAGCGGGCAGGTTTCTTTCCTAAAGTCCTGGGTTTTGGTTCTCACCCAGGATCCAGAGTGAATAGGCTGAGCCCACCTGGGTCGGTCTGCCTGTGAGGCTCGCGGCCATGCCTCCTCTTTATGGCCTGCGTAGTTCATCAAATCCCATTTGCCTGATCCCGAAGTGTTGTCCCACAGCCGGGTCATTTCCCTATCCTGGGAGACAAGATAGGGCAGATCTCTGCAATGAGGACCAGTAGCTTTTGTAGGCTGGAAGGAGGTCAGAGCTTATATGAGAAGTTACAGCCTGTTCAGCCCAAAGCTGGGGGTGAAAAGGAACGAGGATAGGAGCTGAATGAGCATAAGATGGCCCCAGGCCAACAGCAATGGGCATGCCAAGAAACAACATAAGAAAGTCCACGTGGGGGAATCTAAGCAAATCTCATACTCTTTAGGGGAAAAGCCTCCTTTGTGGGGACTAAGGGTCTCTTCTGATCCCCTCTTGCATCTCTGAACCTTCTGAATGTGCCCAGCAGAAGTGGCACTGAAGGGCTGAAGGGGCTAGGGAGACCAAAATAACCCAAACCATGAGAGATCCCCATCTCACCCTGGCAAATGTGGAGTTGGCTTCAGCACAGGCGCTGGGGTCGGTGCCAGTTTCTCTGCGCTCACCCTCAGCTCCGGGGCTGAGCGGGGGATATCCCCTGCTCTCGTGCCAGCTGTGGGGCAGGGAGAGAGGACAGCTGGTGGTCAGCACAGCCTGCAGAACTCAGGGGTGGATGGCAGCACTGGCAGCCATAGTCACACCGTCTCTCTCTCCCCTGGATGGGCAGAGGCTAGCAGAGCCCATCCTAGGACCACTAGCCTTGCTCCAGAGGCAGTGAGGAGGAAGGGGACTCTTTTGGTGGCTCTCTGACCTCTTCTGGGACAGCCAAGAGGAAACCCGGTTAGAGGGCATGGCGCTGGGGCTGCTCAGCCTTTTTTCCCAGGCACTGGCCTGCAGAGCATCAGGGAGAAGGCATCTGATTTCCCCCTGCATGGCTTCCCGCTCCCCCTCCTCCGTTCTTCCCACCGAGGGGGCTCACTGGAGCAGTGCAACTCCCCGCTGGTACTCACCGCTCCTTCCCCTCCACTGGACCCACGCACACGTATACCTCACACTGAGGGGCTAATATACGAAGGGAGTCCCAGGGCCCGCCTGGGTCTGCGTCGCTGCTGGCATTATGCCCTGTGATCTCCACAGCATGTTCCTGTGATGAAGAAGGGGGTGCAATGGTGCTGTCAGCGTCTCGAGGATGAGGAGGAAGGCTGCCCTTCGGGAATGACTGCTTCTTCTACCTCCTTTGAAAACAGCTTGGCCTCTGGGGCTCTTGACGCCTCTCCCAGCTCACCATTGAGGTTTTTCTCCTACTTTAGGAGGCCAGAGAGGCCCAGCATGCTCCTATTTGATGCTGAATGCTGCAGGCATCCCAGAGACACCGCATGTGGGTGAGGGCTCAGGGAAACTGCCCTCCTCCACGTCGGCGTTGATGCTGCTGGCAGCTGCTCTCCTTTGCCACCTGGATAGCCCAGGGAGAGGCAACAGAGGCAAGAGGGAGGGATATTTTTGCAGAGAAGGATGTAGCCCCAGCCCTTGTCTTTCTCTGTCAGGGCTTGCAAGCATCTCAGCATCCTCCCCAGCCCCGTTACCTGCAGGGCTTATGAGCAGCAGTGGGGGAGGCTCTGGGAAGCTGGCTGTCAGCGCTGCCTTCCCTCCAGCATCTCGCCTGCGCTGGGATTCACTCAGAGGCGACAGCTCTGAGCAGATCGCAGGCGAAGGGCTGAGGTAACCTTAGAGGGCCCAGGGCCAGGGCGAGAGAGGGAGAGGGCAAGAAAGAGAGGGAGGCTCATTACTATTTCATCATTCAAGGCGGGTCGCTCCTGGAGGACTGTGAACAACACGAAACCCTCCATGAACATGAAACCAGCTGTCACCCGGTTGGAGGCAACCAAGCAGCTTGTGCATCCAGCCCTGTGCTGAAGGACTGTGTTGGATTGAGGTGTCTGGAGCCCGAAGTCCCATGAGATTTATCCCTCTCCTGCCTTCCTCTCCAGGAATAGCTCACTATAGCTGCCCCAGAGAAAGGGCTCAGCCCTGGTGCTAAGCTGAAAGCTGGGGGCCGCAGGGATATCCACCACAACACTATTTCAGGTGAGGCAGACTGTAAATGCCAGCAGGCATCAAGCAGAGATTAATCCAGAGTGGGTCCCTACTCTGCCAGTCCTGCCTTCCCACCTTGTGGCTTTGCATCTGCAACATCCCTGCTTTCCCTTCCAGGATGAAGCCCCTCATACCCAGCATCCAGCCCTTCCCTGCTTCAGGTGGATCAGAGCTCTAGCCTCAGTACAGTTAAATGATGGATTCCTATGCCTAGGAAGACTCTCTCCTCATTCGGCTTTCCCCCAAAGACAGATAGAAAGCATTTGTCTTAGTGATTTCCTTCTCTACAAAGGCACATGGAGTCCCAATTTGGAACAAAGGGCCCCTTAATGCAGTATTCATAGCCTCCAGGTGGAGTGGAGCAGCTCACCTGGATAGCTTGCTCGTGAGCCCCTGCAGCTCGGAAGCAGTGCTGGCACAGGCTCTTTGCAAATATGTTGGCTTCAAAGTTCATACAGGGCACATCATCTACTGAACCAGACATTGTCCATAGCAGGGATGAAGATCTTTGGCTGATGGGTGGCTGGCAGAAGGGAGTCGGGAGGAAAAGGAGGAAGGAACAGCAGCACAAGACCAGACCTTAGGGTCCCCCAGCCTCAGGCTCCTGTGGAAGCAAGAATGTTATTCCCAGACTGAAGTTTGCTGCTCTCAGCTAGCAATACTGGAATCAAAGGGCAACCCAGTGCAAGAAAAATCATATAAATACAGATAATAAAAGGGTATGCTCCAGCAGGGATCTCTTTTAGAAGGGGGCGTGGCACTACACCCTCAAATGATATTCACATTCTGCTATTTTGTTTGATTAATAGTTTTCTTCCTTCAAACTCTCTTAAAAGGCACAAAAAAGAAACTTTTCTTGACTATATTGCTCATAAAGGGGTAGCTATAAGCATCTTAGGAAATCTGGAAACCCACTAGACTCATCCTAAACTTGTTGACCCCACTGAAATTTCTAAGACCTGTAGGACAGTCAATTGTAAAACTGTGAAGGTCAACAAGCATTGACAGGACAAGAGCTGGGCTCTATACTTCTGTCCTGGCTTTTCACAAGCATCCTGCCCAACATTGCCTCCTCTCTTCTGCGGGATTTGAGAGCAAGTGCTTGGATTTGAAGATGTGATCTGTGCTGGGAGGGTTCCGCTTAGTTCATCTGGAGGAGGCACCAACAGAAGGACAGGAGATCTGTGTGGGATGAGTCCAGCATCCCTGATGCAAACATGCCACTGCTCCCCTAAACATTGACACTTCAGTCAGAGTAGCTGACCAAGGCCATGGCTGCTTTCCAAAACAACCAGGGCCAAACTCAAACTATGATTTTTGTTTGTTGGTGAGCTCATTTGCAACACAGTAAGTTGCACTGGTGCCAGCCTCGCAGCCTCCCTCCTCACATCAAGGCACTCACCTGCCAGGGATGCAGCACAAAACACCCCAACACCAGTGCCCACCCCTGCCCATGAAGTGTCACCCCTGGCTGGAGCCCCTGGCACCCCACTGGCTCATGGGCACATCATTGCTACCCACATCCTCTGGGGCCTACTACCAGGATAATGCTGTGATCCCCAGGGCTTCTGGAATGCATGCATGCATGCAGCCAGCCATGCTCAGTGCTCTTAG
>NW_009693319.1:9220-15447 GCF_000703405.1 Apaloderma vittatum
TCATGCCCTCCCGCTTTGCACCTTCATACCTCGGCCTCTTCCCTGCCCTTTCCCTCGTCTGCATCTCCCCGGGACCGCGCCACCGCCTGCAAGAGTGTCTGCCCCAGTGTTCCTATTGGAGAGCATCACCCCCCAGGAGTTAGTGAAGGTCAACCCAAACAAGTACCAATGCATGTGCAAGAACCGAAAAGTCGCCCTGTTCTCAGCACAGCTCCAACAGGAGGTCATCCCTACCCACAGCACTCCCCGTAAAGGTTTTTCTAACTGGGGCTTTACCTGCCAAGCCCCAGCCCTGTCTGAGCCTCGCAATTCCTAGAGAAACACGCTTAACATCTGTCCTCCACTGCATCTGTGACAATTCAACTTCCTTCTCTTCCTGGTCCCGGTGAGCAGTAAAAAAAAAAAGCTTAATTTCATTGTTTGTTTACCTGCTGAAGGCAGTTTGCAATCCACTCTTCAAAGCTGTCTTTCCCACTTAACCGCAGTTATTCAGCTCCGTTAGTCCCTAAAAAGTTCTTGTCACTCCCCCAGTAATTTTTTTTCCTCAGTTTGTTTCTGGAACACTATGCTGGTAGCAGCAGCGGGACTGTGCTGGGAACAGCCTTGAGCTTGATAAGCTACTTAAGAGCAATAAATACAGTGCACTGATTATCAGATAGCTCACGCACATGCTGCAACCACGGAGGCATGCACTGCACTCCCCTTTTTCCCCCAACTGTCTGACCTTTTTGGCTCCCAGTCTGGTTTTGATCCTCTGTAATCCCAATTATATTTTTGTGCGAGCATGTGTGCAGAATCGCAGTCTCGCCAGCGAAAGCCATCATGCATGGAAACCCCAGAGTGGCAGCTCACGTCAAAACCTTGCATCTCTCTCCCTGCGAGCCCTCGGGTACAGGTGCCTGAGGTGGCCTGGCTGCTCCAGAGCCAAGCGTGAAAAACCCGTGTATAAAGATGTGAAAGGGGGAGCGCACAGGGGTGAGCTGCTGGTCTGTGCTTCTCCTTTCTGGGAGCAGTGGCTGCACTAGCGCAGATTTTTGCAGGTACCTTATATTTGGAAATGGCTGAAACTTGTTTGCGAGTAGCTTGGGGAGGGGAAAACAAACAAACAAACAAAAAACAGAACAAAAATGCTGAAATTCGTCTTGAAAACACAGTGAAGGATCAAACATGAAGAATTTTAATCCGCAGCCTGGTGTGAACTGTGATCTGTCTGGTAAACACTTAAGGCACTAACTTGCTTTTGTCCTTGATCCAGAATATCCTGGGGTAGCCCAACAGCACGTCCTGTGAATAATAAAGACAGCAGGTTAAGGCTGAGACAGTAATTTACATTACAAAATAAAGCTTTAATCGATCTCAATGGAGAAATCAATAGTGCAGTGAACAATCCTGAGGGTTAATGCTCTATAGGATTTAACAGTTCTGTCCCCTTTTTTTTTCCACATGCTTTTTTTTTTCTTAAAGGGAAAACACAACTACTAGCAGGAACTGAAAGGCTTCAGAGCATGGAAGAGGCTCTTGGGGATTTCAGCTGACACTTGAAATCAAGGCTCAGAAGTTATTAAAGCCAGAGAAACAGCAAACTTAAAAAAGAGATTCTTCCAAATCACCTGGCAGCAAAATAACCAACACTGAAGTGCTATTGAGGTCACTCTTTAACATCTCATCAGGATTACAATAAGGTAATCCAACGCTGTCCCAACTCCCAAGCCAGGCTGTCTACAGGCTGCAGAAGGCAACCCAACCCACAGGTCACGCTCCAAGCTTCAGCAGATTTCACAAACACACCGGCTGCACATTTCTTTTACAGCTGCCATCCCACCTCCAGAGCAAACTCCTGGGGTGGAGACGAGCAAGTCACCTTCTGCCCCATGGTCACTCCACAAGGCACCACGTCCTAGAGAGAAGGGAAAGCTACTGTACGACCCAGACTGAGGGTGTCACACACTGTCCTCCAGCTCTGAGCTGCGGTCCCCATGGTGTGGTACACCACTCCAAGCAGAACTTCCCTCTTCTTCCTTCCTACAGCCCTCTCAAACCCACCAACCACAGATCATCTCTAGAGCACGTGTGTTTCACACATGGCACCTCTTGAACGCTCTGGAGGAGATCCAGCGCAGCAACAGACTTCTGGCCTTGCCGCCAAGGTATGTTTTTGCAGCCCTGGTACACCCAACACCCTGGGGTGAGACAGGAAGATGGGGGAGGTTGTGCATTGAACCCCATGAACTTTCTGGAGTAGCCTTTAAGGCAGCATTTGAGAACTATTTTGGAGGAATCCACACGTGCTGCGCTTTCATGATGTTACTGAAGTTACTCAGCATTATTGCCCAAGGACTCAGGCCAGGATGGAACTCAGAATAGAAGCACACAAGGCACTAGTGGCACATGGGGTAAGTGTCCACCTCCCCACTATTTACCTTCTTCAGGAAAGGAGGTGAAACAGGACCCCAGTCTCTCACCACAAGCATGCATGTCACCCAGGTCCCTATAGAGTAAGATGCTCTAGCAGAAATTACATAGCTGCTACCAGTGTTGAGATCATACTCCCCTCCTGGACACACTCTGCATGCACACATGCACGTGCGTGCTCCAACAAACGACAGACCGATACATCATGCTGGTGCCGTTAGCTTTAGTGGCTGGTGGCCATCAGCATTGCTCTGATGTTCCTCCATGAAGCCTCAAGGCACTGGTTTTTGCTTTCCCCTCCCATTTCTGGCATGAGGAATGCACATACTTGCCCACTGCTTGGTTGCCAATTTTCTAGCGTGGGTTTTGGCCACACAGGCCTTTTTTTCCTTTGTCATTTCCTTGCCAGTACACACGTGGCATGGGAGGAGAACTGGCTGACAGAGGCAGAATAGCCACCATCTCCTACAGATACTCCAGGACACATGCCAGCATGCTGCCTAGGCTCACTTTCCTCCTCCTTGGAGGATTCACTCACAGTTTTGCCACAAGTATTTCTGAATCCCAACCACGCAACACTTTTTATTTTTTTTAAAAAAAAAAAATCCCCTGCTGTAGGCATCCATGCTATCCCACATACACTGAGGTCCCAAGGAAAAAAAGGCAATTAACTGCAGATGACTGCAGCAGCCCTGAGGTAAAGGGCAGCCTCTGCCACTCCCATTTCGGAGAGGGCCACACACACAGAGCAAGGGCATTAGGGCATTTCATACTCCTCTGAGCTATCGCAATTAAGATCAGCACATTCAGCAGACAATGGAATGAGCTGTTCCTGCTCTGGCTGGCTCTGTGGTAACACAGAAATAGCTCCTAGCTATTCCATTTCCCAGGCACCAGAGGATTTCAATACCCTTTAAGCACCATCTCCCCACTTTCCAGCTGGTACTGGCATTAGCACAGTTGCTGTCATGCTCCAAATAAGTCACAAGTGTTATTTCTTTTTCTTCCTTAGCGAAACGACTTCAGAAAGATTTTATTCGGTTACCAAATTTCACCTGGCACAGGTATCAAAGAAAAAGTATCGCTGTGATCAGGTGTGGCACTGGGAAAAGAAACACATGAAACGAGATGACACCATGTCCCCATGGAAAAAGGATTTACTGTGCAGCAGAACTGCCAGGGTGCTGATGCACGAGTGGAGTAGAGCTCTTCCAAGCCCCATAAATTTCCCTGACAATGTGCCTATTGCACTCTGCCCCAGATCCTCTCCTTTGATAAAGCCAAGTTCCAACTCTGGAAGGGGAGGCCCAAGGACAGAAATGTTGTGCCAAACAGAGAACGTGACCCCTGGCAGGAGTTTTTAGAGACTCCGTGGCACTCAGAGCCTTAGCTGGAGGTCACTGCAGAAATAAATGGGCAGAGCATCTCATCAGTCCAGCCAGCACTCAGGAGGTGAGAGAAAGGCTGAAGTGGGCTCACCGCTGGTCAGAGAGCCAAGTAAACACGGCCCACAGGAACGAGGCCCCAAGGAGCAGCAGGCCAGATGTGGAGCACTGTCCCAGCTGCTGGTCCGAGCACTAGTTTCTTTGTTAATCTTGGTCGCGGCCCATTTTGCCCGTCAGCCGCCGCCGCTGAGTCTTGGTGGTTCGCCCCTTGCTGCATTTCTGGATTTTCTTGCGCAGGCCTTGCCCACGTTGGAGTCTCTTTCCTCTCGTCTTTTTTCGGCTGTGCATGTGCAGCGTGGCAGTAAGAGAAGAGATCCTGCACAGAATGGGAAGAGAGGAATGTTTGTGGCCCCAAGCCTGCAGGAGCAGGGTGACACCACAACAAGAGCAAGAGAGAAAAAAAAAGGGGCCCCAAGCCACAGGAAGCCCCAGAGGAACACCACCATGCTGGGCACCCCCCTGACAAGCCTACACATGCAGCAACAACAAAAATATATTTCCTGAGCAGTGGGCAGAGCTACGAAATTCTCCACATCCTCAAACTAGTTGTAAATCCTGGATACTGAAAAATGTGGAGAATGCCAAAGTTTTAAGGTCTTCCGACCTTGAATCCGAGAGACAAACTCTACACCCTGCAACACACCCTTCCCTGCAATATCTGCTGAGGAGGAGGACTAGGTAAATAAACAGTTCAGGATGAAGCCCGCCCTGCGCCACATCCTCCTCCTCTTGCTGCCGCGGCTGTCACCACGGATCAGTTCGACGGGGAATGGAGTGTCCGGGGCAGGGCTGTGCTCTGCCAGTGCATGCCAGTGCCCTCTGCTGGCTCCTGCCCACTGGCGCCCAGGCAGCTCCATCCCCTTCCTGCCACCACAGCGCTCATCGGAGAACTCCAAAGCTCCTCCTGACAGTGCATGCAGCCTAGCAGCAGAGTTGAATGAATTTATACATACTTTTCAGACAGCAAGGGATTTCTGGATTTCTTTGGCATTGTTCTTACAGGCTTGCTCGCCACCTCTTCCCCTTTCTCTTCTTCTGACCCATCATTTTTTCCCTTAAAAAAGGAAGCAGAAAAGAAAAAAAAATCATCCCTATAGAAACATTAAAATGTGCAGTTTTGAGTCTAGTGTTTCTGCTGCCTTCTAGGTTTCATCCTGTTCTGAGAACCAACTAGGCATGGATAAAAAAATTCTTTAATTCTTCACATCCCTCGCTGTCCAAATTTTGAGGTTTTTTATCACAGCCCCGCAGAAAAGGACAGCTGCTGAGAAGTCCTACAGTATTCCACCTTAACATCCACAAATTTCAACATGCTCTTAATGGACATGCAACTGAAGCCTAAAGTAGGAATTAAGGGTTTCATTTTTTTTTCTTAAATCACTATTAAAACCTTTTTAGGTGGCTTTTCAGATTAGAAGATGACCTTACAAATGTAAAGAGTTAACTACTAAACAGAGACACTTTCCCAAAACCCTTAAATCTAGTCAAAGATCAAAGGGATCTAGTCAACAAGTGCTTGAAAGCCTCTACGTAATAAATACGATATTCCAGTTAGATTTTGAGAATAAAAGCAATCACATCCAGAACTGAATGGTCTCCTTATTTGTAATCCAAGCACAGAGTGATGGAGAGAGAAATTCCTCCTCATGCTAATAGTGATTTTTCCTTGACAGGACATAGGAAAGAGGCTGAGGATAGCCCACAGAGCAAAGTCTGACATCATGCTGTTTGCATTGTATCAGCTTTTAAAATACTGCATTCTGCCCATCCAGTCCTATGACATCCTTCACTTACACAAGGTCAGCTGGGACTAGGAAAAGATTCTGGGGATGTATGGAGTGAGCTGTTCACATAGGACATTTCTTCTTCTTTGGAGGCCCAACATAAGTTGTGGAGCAACGTGGAAGTTAAAGAGTTGCCCTTTTCATCCCTGCTCCCAGTCAGCTGCAAATCTCTGAGCATACCGTGGGAGTACCAGCCCTACCTAGGGAGCCCCAAGAACGTTTGCAGCTGATAGAATCAGAAAGGCAGCAAGAAGCTTTACCACAGGGGTGGTCAGTCCCAGCTGGCGTGCCCCTGAGAGGTCCAGGTCACTAATGGTGGTCACAGTTACGACGTGGTTCGGGTGGTCGATGTTCACGGATTCTGTGCGCGATGTCACCAAGTGCTCCAGTTCATCGGCCTCATCTGCAGGAGACAAGAAATCCCCCATGCAAAGCGCCCGGTCTTTTCACAAAGTACGGCTGCTCGTCACGTATGGCCGGGGTGGGAGAGCAGGGTGGGGGATCCCCAGAGGAGCGAGGAGCCAAAGGTGCGAGGACGGCCTGCGAGCACCCCTGCTCCGGCTCCCACCACCCAAACAAGGGCGTC
>NW_009693320.1:0-884 GCF_000703405.1 Apaloderma vittatum
AAATGGCTCCTCTCCTTAAAGCGCCCTCTTCCCATTTTTTATAGCTCTCTGGGAGTCTCTTTATGCAGTGACCTATTTTTAAAGGCCTATATTGGGTTATTCATCATATCAAATACTGCGAGGAGCTAGGGGGGAGCCGGTCGGGGAAAACGAATTACACTGATTCTAAATCGCCCGGCTTCTTTACTTTGCTAGGTGGATTATTTGCTTCGCTTTGCTTGGGTTTTATGAAGTGATTTAAACATATTTTAACCAATTAGAGACTTTCCTCCTCTCCCTTGTGTCCCCTCGCATTATTTTCCAGCGTGGCGTTTTATGTCAGGATCCGGGTTTTATTGAGAACTCAGCCGGGGATGCTGGTGCTATAATTACAGAAATAAGATTAAAAAAAAAAAATAAAAGGACGGGGGGAAGGAAGAAAAATAGTCTCGTTCCTGGGTGAGAGTTTGGTCGGGCTGGCAGGCGTTCGGGATGCTCCGAGGCCCCGGCTGCAGCCCGGCCCGCTTTCCCCGCGGAGAGGATCGCAGACCCTGGGCGCAACTTGCGCTCCCGCCCCGAGTTTACTCCGCTCAGGTCAGGGACGAAACTACTCCAGACACGGCGAAATCTTTCAAACCGTTTCGGATACCCTGTTGCCCCCTCAGCCCGCATCTCCCTTTCCCCGTCTGCTCAGATGCACGGGGCTTTAAGTGCATCTCGATTTTTTAATTTTCTTTTTCCTCGGGTCCCCAGTGAGGCAGAGCTCGAGAGGCCGAGTCGCAGCCTCGGGACAGGCTCACCGGCCCCGGGAGACTCCTCTTCGTTTGCCTTGGCCGCTGCCTGGCAGGGGAAAGCCGGGTTTGTGCTTTGCATGAGTAGCTCAGCCCGGTGGTCCAGGCCTGCCG
>NW_009693320.1:1002-1321 GCF_000703405.1 Apaloderma vittatum
CCGTCCCGGCGTGGTCCGGCCGACCCCTCTCCGGTGTGCTCTCGGCTGCTCGCTGGCGCCTTTGGCGAGTTTGGTTTTGTTTTCCCTGCTCTCGCTTTGCCGTTGCAACGGCTGCAACTCGCTCCCCCGCAAACGAAACCTCCTCTGCGGGGGGTAGCCAAAAATCAGAGGAAGGGCAGGCTGGGTCGACCCTGCCCCAGCTTAAGGGAAGAGCTCAGCATCGCACCTCCGTACCTTTCTAAATTTAACTATTTTAGGGTTTGTTTTATTTTTATTTGGCAGCCCGCTTGGCACTCAGTCCCTAATTAGGACCCCTCGG
>NW_009693321.1:0-9208 GCF_000703405.1 Apaloderma vittatum
AACTTAAGTGTTGTCACACCAGGTCCCTCAGGGACAGGGGATGCCACCTGTTCCCGGATGGTGTAAACCCACTCTGCTGTGGACTGAGATTGACCTCTTCCAGCTTGCTGGAGGACATGACACCCCTGCGGGCTGGGCCTCCCTCTCCCCTCCTGGCATGGGTCACAGCCTTGTGCCTGCATCCTGTCCCAAGGGCATGGCTTGGGGTCCCCAGCCCACAACGAGATATCCCAACCCACCAGTCCCAGCCTCAGCAGGGGCACCTGGCTGAGCCAAGCTGCTCTCTGGGGACACAGGAACAGCACAGGTACGAGTAGAGGGACCCCAGCCCTGCCACCAGCAGCACCAGCAACGGCACAGGCAGAGCTGGGGCCAGTCGGGTTGCGAGGAATACATGCACAGCATCGTTTCCACCCACCAAGCTTGTGGCTCTGCCAGACCCAGGCTGGGGAGGCAAATTGGCCACATCAGCGCAGCTCTTCTTTATCTGGGCTAATCCCTGAGCTCTGGGGCCAATTTGCAGGCTCAGCTCCTCTTCCCCTCAGAGAAGCAGCAACAAAAGTCAACACAGGACCGAAAAGTGCATTGTTGTAGCAGCCTGCCCCATCCAGCAAAGGCAGTGATTATCTCTCCCGGGAGCTGCCAGGGCTGGGACCAGCTCCAAGCAGGTCCACAAACCACCTTGGAGCATCCCACATTCCCAGCCACCACCGAGGCTCCCCTTCCTCACCTGCTGTCCGGAGATCGGGAGGAATAATCACTTCTCATGAGTGGCCAGGAGAGGAGCTGCCGTTTATAGCCCAGCGCTCGCCAGCATCAGTGTTTGCCCAGCTCAGGTGATTCCTACCATAAAAATCTTACCGATTCCCCTCCATCCCCCCTACTTTGCTGGAAAGCTGCCCAGATCTCTGCTCTGTTTGCATTCAGCATTTCTCCACAAAAGACAGGAAGAGCCTCTCCTAGTTGGTCAATAAACCCCCTGCAATTAGTGTTAATTAATAACACAAACACAGAGACAGCCTTGTGGCAGAGAGCCTGGCAGTGGGCAGGGGTACCTGGTGCCCTGGTGACAGCTGCACTGAAGGCCATAGTGGGGCAAGTCCCAGGGGAGGCTGCCCTGATCCCAGCCAGAGCATCCCTGTGGCAGGTGGCTGAGCCCCGGGTACCACCTGCTGGCCTTACTTGTGTCCCCCGGCCGAGGGATGTCACCGTTGGTCCTTTCGCTCTGCCCAGCTCTGCCATGCGTCACCCAACCACCACCCTTGTTTGAACTGCCTGGGGATGTTTGTCAGCTGGATGCAGGATGCGGGGACACGGGAACAGCCTGCAGCCGGGGGCTGGTAGGTGCTATCAGATAGTGGTGGTTGTGGCCAGCCCCCACGCCCGGCGGTGACGCAGGCGTTCGTCAGTCTGCGTCCCTCTGGGACGAAGAGGCAGCTCCTGCCCTACCTGGGGTACCTGCAGCCCCGAGGAGGCTGACGCTGAGCGGGGGCTGCCCCGGCCTCAGCTGCTGGAGCCCTTTGACAGTCAGGCACAGCCTTCTCCATCATCATCATCCCGCTTATCACCTTGGGTGTCCTCTTGCATGGTGGGGACGCAGCTGAGGCTCATCTCTCTGGAGCATCGCTTTGCTGGCTCCAAACATACGAAAGCACCTTTGAAACCTCTTCTTGCTACCTGTCCTGTGGCCTCCTGCAAAGCTGCCAGCTCCTGCCCAGAGCCCAGCTCTCCTTCCCCAGCCCTCTTGAAGACCCCTGGAGACCACTGGGACCTAACCAAGCGGCAGCTACCCATGGAGGATCCAGCCCCAGAACTCAGCCCCACATCACCAAACACCAAGAGGGCTGGAGCTTTTCCTCTTGGCTGTCAGGCTCAAGCCATGTCCTCCCAGGGATCTCCCACAGCTCCTTTGTGGTAGCATTTAGCAAAATGCAGCCAGGGAGTATTGCTACACCCACAGGGAGCAGCTCCACACCAGCATGCAAAGGCAGGTCTCGCTTTTGCCCTAGGGAGAAAGGAGGATCAGGCCCACCTCTTTCACCCACACAGCTGGGAAACAACTGCTTGCTGCTGCTTTCTGAGAGCTCTCAAGGCTGGGCCAGCTTGCTAAACACCCTCTGGGACCAAAGGGTAAAGCCTTGTGTCCAAATACAGCTGCTGCCTGCTATCATTTCTCCTGAGAGAAACAACCTTAGAGAGTAGCAACCCCCCAGAAAACAAGATTCCACCCTTTTTTTATGTAAAACCATGAAAATGTTCCCCAAAGGATTCTGAATCTACTTACTCCTTGGTTAGCTAAGGGTGCCCCAGCTCCCTGGGGCAGCTCAGTTTCGCTTATTTAGATGCAGCACAACAAGTTTTCACAAGCCCCTCATCATCCTGGGCAGGGTAAGAGGCATGCCCCGTCCCCAGGGAGGAGATGCAGTTTCAAGTCTCAGCCTGAGCACCAGCAAACTCAACACAGCTGTGCCAGAGACACAGCAGAGCTTGCTAAACTTTGGCACAGATGTGTGACCTGTGAGAGAACACGAGTGAAAACTTCCCGGAGGTTTGTACTGGCCAAGCTGCCTCTACTAGAAGATAAAGGAGCTGTGCAGTTTGAATACTAAACCCTTAAAACGACCCCAGCAGCTTTATCCCTTTTAGACAGCACAATTCAGCTACTGGCTCCGTCCGAGTCCGCAGGGAGAGCTGGAAACCGGCCGGGTGAGCACTAGCGGAGCCCACAGCTTCAGTGGCAACTCCCTGCTCAAAATATAGGAAGGTGCCACTCAGGCACCTTCAAAATCCAGGAAGGCAGCCATTGCCACATTGTTCTCCAATTGTTCAGTCTGTAAATAGCATGGAGAGGAGCCACGATTCCATGTTTCAGAGGCTGGGGAATCTTCATGCCAAGCCAAAGCCAGGGAGGCAGCCTCAGCTCCAAGGGTGAGGGTCCTCCTCCGAGCTGGAAGAACAGGGAACAGCCCAGCGAAGCAAGCGGGACCTGAAAGGGTGGGCGAATCCACCACGAACGACCATCTTTCTAAAAGCCACAAGAAAGCCACTTGCCCAGCTCCCCAGCTCCCAGGCAAGCAAGAGCTCATATTCAAAGCATCTCAAAAAGACTCCCTCCTAGTCCTTCCCGGTACACCCAGCTGCCTGGCTGCTGGTTACTGTCTCCCTTTCCCAACTAACCAAGAGACCCCGAATTCTCCTGCTACACTGGAGCTCGGCTGCTTTCAGCTCCCAGGCACAGCCCCGCTGGATGGAGCTCAGCACTGGGGTTCGTGCACTGCTGAGCCACAGCACAGAGCACCCTCAATCCCCAAAAGCTCTCTGCTGACACAGGCTGCGGAGGTCCCTCGAGCCCTCCCCTCGCCAGGGGACTGAACAGCTAATTGAACCCCGATGACCGATTTATAATCCAGTGGCTGTGCTGCCATAGCTGGCTAGACAAATGAAAACAGGAGCGCACGGACGCCGGGCACATACTTTTTATTCTGGGGATAAAAATTGCTTATACATTTTGCAGCAACTATTTTCATAAAAGACTTTTATAAAAAATGTAAAAATAAGCACATATTTTCCATTATTAATATAGGAAAATGCTGCTGGGTGAATGGTTACTCTACAGCTTATGAGATAAAATACCACCTTAAGGAGATATTATCTTTACAAGTAGTTAAAAATAAAAAAAGGCAGAGGGCCATCGTATTAACATGCCAGGCACGAAACTGTCTTCATTCCACTGAAAGCACTCATCTTGTAAAAGGTAGCCACATATATAAAAAGGCACTTGGTTATTTGGGGCTAACGAGGAAAAGCCCTTTGTTTCTTTAGCATCGATGTAGCAACACTTCATTATTTGCAGTGAAAACATGTACCTGGACAGACCTCCAGGAGCCTGCAGGCTCCTGCCTGGAGATCCGAGTCGGCTGCAGCTAAACTTCACGGGACACACTGCAGTGAGCATGCCAGGGAACGCTGCGTGTGTCAAAAAAAAAAAGTAGTAACTTCAGAATTAAAACTTCAGCCCAAAACGACGGCCCCGGGAATCAGCTCCTCCTGAGGCCCTGCCTTCATGTACCATTGAGTCAAATCGAAAGGAAAAGCTTTTACACTTGATTAGAATGGAAGGAAACATCGGAGAAAATACTGTACATGGTAGGATGGCTGAATGGCCACTGCTCAGAGGGGAGCGGCCTTCTCTGTCCTTTGGCAGCAGCCAACAGCCCCGATCTCTTTGGAACACGTGTCTGCAGGGTTCCCCCGAGGAGGTAGGAGCAAACCATCCCCAGAAATGTTCACTTCGGCTGTTGATTGGCTCGGAGCCCTTCAGGGAAGCATTGCTCTGGCAGACAAAGCAGGGAGAGTGGCTGTTAAGTCTAAGGTCAGCGACAGCTGGCGTCTGTATCTCCAAAAACATCAGGGGAGCTGCAGCACAAATGGCACTACTGTCCCACGGAGCAGGTGGGACACCTCAGTTGGGCAATCTCGATACAGGCTGAAGCTGAGAACAGAGGACAGCCCCAAACCTGCTGCCCAAACCGCATTAGGCAACGTTTTCTGAGCTATTTGGTCTGCCGCTTAAGCCCAGCTCCTGGCTTCGGGCATGCTGCTGCTGCTGCTGGGAGTCTGCTCGGGAGTCAGTGCTGCGGCCTCCGTTTTGGGAGGGGAAGACAAAGCAGCCCTGTCGTAGGGCTGGAGCAAAAGGGATACTTTTCCAAGGGCTGGATGCCATTCCTGATGCAGAAGGACACACATTGCAAACATGTAACGACATCCTCGGCGCTTCTTGATAATACCATAAAAAGGCAGCATATGGTATCTGGAGGACAGGACACACAGCCACCCTTGGATGGAGGGGAGGGGAGTACTGTGCAAGAACGCTGGGAGCCTGTGTTACCAGGTTTTGAAACACTCGTGCTCATCCCAAAAGTTTCCTGTAGCAGTTGCAGGGCATCTCTTCCGGCATGGGAGCCTGTGAAGGCAGTCACAGACACACCTGGCAGGACAGGGGAATGGGCAGGGGGTAGCGTGTCAAAACAGTCAGGTGTGTCTCTGGGAAGACGTACAACACTGAGAGATGTGCCTACAGACCACCGTGGCAGGAAGACCAGGTCAGACCAGCGTTTTCGGGAGGGAGGGAAAAAAACCCCAACAAAACACCAAAAAAACCCAAAAGACCTAAGAGAAGACTATATGTATATATAATCTCATAATACCTGTGGGTCAGGCAGTGAGAATGCTAAGGGGTGTTAGTGGGCTTGTACAAGACAAAGGCTCTTGAAGAGGAAAGTGTGAAGCTGCATGAAAAAAACGTGTCACTTGACCTGCAGGTGTTTCGGGAAGTCCGGCTCACTTGCTGAGCAAGAGCAGCCGTGGGAAGGAGGGGTCCAGGAATGTAGGTGCAGCTCTGAGCTGTGTCAGGACAAGGCAACTCGAACTCGAGGAGAACTAGTAGAAGGTGCTTCAGAGAGAGGTTATGTGGATAACAAAAGGAGTAACAAAATAAGGATACAAAGCTGGTTTTGGCTAAATTTCTGGAGAAATGACCAGGAGATGCATTAAGCTGAAGAGCTGTCTCCCCAAAGAAACGGTGGAACGTACTGAAAAACAGACTGGAGAATCCAGTGCAGACAGCAATCACACCCAAGGTGCACGGGAGTTGGTTAGAAGTGACCCAGCTGGTCTTCTCCATCACCAGCTTCTACAGTTCTCTGTTGAGCATAAAAGCGTACAAGCCTATAGCGACCACAGTCCCTCCAAGGAAAGAACAGCCTGGGCTCATTAAGACTCTTGGATTCTAAAACGGTTCTTCATTTTCGTCTTGGAAGACCTTCATGAGTTCTGGAGTCCGCTTTAATCGGGCTTCACCTTGGCCAGCTTTCAGGCGTACACCTGCATGTTGTTCCGCTGCTGCTCCGTCATATGAGTGGCCGCTGGCCCACGCTGGTTGTTACTGGGACTGGTTGCCACATCAGACCAGTCGGAGGCAGAGTGTGGGGAGGAGCTTGACCACTGGTCTGGAGATTCGGGTGACGGAGTCAGGTACGGGTGCTCCCCTTGTAAGTGCCGGTTGTGGCTAGGAGTCCGTTCTGTGGCGGAGGAGTAGCAGCTGTGCTGTGATGGAGGCGTGGGGTACTTCCCCATCGAGCTCTGGAACTGGTGGTAGGCTGGCAGGACTGTCTGAGCCACCTGCCCGTCCTGCTGAGGGATGGCGGCCATGGAGAACGAGGCGCTGGGCAGCTGAGCTAAATCCGGTATCTGGTACATGGAGCTAAGAGGACCAGCCATGTTCTGAGCGCAGTTTGACTGGGCCTGCTGTGGCAGTGCTTGCTGGTTTATGCCACCCTTGGGAACCAGCTGGAAAGTCATGATAGGGGGCAGAGACTCCCGGGACACTCCCATGTGCTTTGTATCTGCTTGGACCAAACCGCTCTGCTGAGAAACGCTGGGGTGCGAATGCATCACCTGCGGCACCATGCTGAACATCTCGTTGTACTGGGACTCGTTCACCTCCATGCGGTTCATCCACTCGGTGGAAACGTTGGCCGGTCGCAGCCTGGCAAGCCCACTGTTCGGGGGGGTGGTTCTGTGCTGCGAAAGCAGCTGGCTGACTGATGGGAGCACCGTGCTGGACCCACGACCTAAGGGCTGCATCTCGTGGAGGTTGGAGAAGGACATGGTGTGCGCAGCCTGCACCGACGGAGCGGTCAGCAGCGAGCTGGGCGATGAGTGTAACACGCCTGGCGACGGCATCACAGGAGACGACGTTGGTTCGGATGCGAAAGCGTGGGGTGATTCCAGGGAATCAACCGGTGACAAGGTCACTGAGCTCTCCGAAAACTGCCCTTTGCTCTCACTGAGGGACTTCTTCCTTCTCCTCTTTGCATCTTTGGTGAGGTTCGTGGGCATGATGCCTTTGGTGTTCGGTTTTCGTGACTTCTTGCTTAACGAAGCATGCTTCAGATTGAGGAAGGACCGATTTGGGCCACAGATGACTGGGGAGAGGGCAGAGTTGAGCATGGCGCCAGGGTGCCCAGCGGGGCTGTGCGCCACGTTGTACTCGTTGAGGAGCTGCACGATGTCGTGGTGCATCCGATCCTGGGCCACATCTCGGGGCAGGCGGTCCATGTGGTCCGTGATGTCTCGATTGGCAAAATGGTCCAACAAGATTTTCGCTGCTTCGAAACTGCCTTCCCGAGCGGCAAGGAAGAGTGGTGTCTCTTCCTGAAAACACAGAGAATACGTATTTTAGCGGCCTCACTGTGAGGGGACTTACAAGCTAACACTCCCTTAGTGGCGTGGGAATGCCTGGAAGCGCTGTTTATTGCAGTGTCACACTCATTGTCTCCGAGAACAACCTACCCTGAGAGATGTCCATTGGAAAAGGTAGATTACAGGAGATGATTTCAGACATGGCAGTGGAGTGCACAGGCTACACTACCTCATGAGGAAGTGCACTATTCTGCTGTGGGTCCCTGGAGGAACTGTGAAAGCACCTGGTCCCTTTCTCCCATTGTCCCCTCTGAGGGAAAGTTACTAAGGACTAAACCAGCCCAATAAAGAACAGCAGCTTGTTGACAGCTCAAAAATTCACTGAGCAATACATAATAAACCAAAAGAGAAACCCTAGGCAGAGGAAAGAAATCAAGGACTAAGACTTAGCAAAAATTAAAAAGTGAAGCTACAGTAGGGCTGCACAGTGTCTCTCAGAGGGGCTTCTTGCCCATATTCACCCAGCATTGAGATCCCCAGAAATGTGACAGGGCATGACTGCTGCTGTGCTGCCAGATCTGTCTGCTAATTGGAATCCAGCTGCTCGACACCAGCGGCACTTCACCCTGGTGCTCTCACACACTATTAACTGTGTCCTGCATTTCCTTCCTGCAAGAAAAGCAGGACAGCATTGATGCCCAGGACTTGGCCAACCAAGGAAGAGAACTGCTCTCCCAAATCAGAAATGTGACTGGGCATCCAGCACCTGGGAAGCGTTCCAGTCACAGTCTGGATTTGGAAGAGCTGCACTGTGCACTCAGTTCATCACCAAGAGCAGAGAGATGCTTTGAGTTAGCAAGCGCAGCCATGCTGAGCACACCCAAACCGTACCTTGTTATCCTGCATGTCTCTGTTGGCTCCATTTTTCAGTAGCACCAGTGTTGCTTCCACATTATTAACAGCAGCAGCCCAGTGAAGAGCAGATTTGCCTGCGGGGAAACCAAACAGCTTCAGTAACAAATGAAGGAGATACTTTCTAAAGCACTCAGATGGACAGAGTAAACTGAGGGAAGAAAGCAACCACAGTGCAGCTCACAACAGATGAACACATCCTGAAGTCACAGAACGCGTGACGGGACAGTTTACACCTTGGAATATCACCATGCTGTGACATACCCCTGTGTTAGCAAGATGCAATGGGACTTTTAGCACTTGCTCTGGGACTTTTTTATTTTTACTTTTCAAATGACATATCCGCTTAGAATATGCAGTGTCATGTCTGCAGGTACAGAAAATCCCAGCATATCCAGGCCCCATATTTCTTCTTTTCTCTTTCAGGACTGTCTAACCAAGTCACTGCGCAGCAGCTCGCAGTCTGTTACTGCCGGGAGGACTTCTGCAGGAGAGCACAGTGTGTGATCTAGCTGCAGAATTTATGAGCAGTTCACGTTGCAGAAGCCCACTCCTCCCTCCTCCCACCATGACAAATATTTGCCCAGCCCAGTAAATTGTGTTCACATTACCATGGTCATCTACAGCGTTCACATCTGCCTGGCAATTAATTAGCTCGGCCACCATTCCTTCCACAGCCAGACGCGCAGCTAGAATTAACGGGGTCGTTCCGTCATTCATCCGAGCATCCAAGTCTGTCACTCTGTTACGGATCAGGATCTGGACAACAGGGGAAGACAGATTTGGTTTGTTTATACTGCTGCGGACCAGAACCAAGGATCTGGCAGAAACTCAAGAGGAATTTTATAATGAAAAAGCAGCTTGAGCACTGAAATGTAAGGAACCAGATAACAGAGACAAACAGCCCAAATAAATACACGCCAGATGCTTCACGCATGCTGAGCTCTTCAAGCTACGAACACCTGAGGAAACTAACTGTAAATACAGTTTCTCCCGTCCATCACACCGTGGAAGGCAGGAGAGCAAGGCTGTGAGTGAACAGAGTGCAGCTTGGGCAGGCTCATATAAGTACAGAGCACAGCTACTTGTGTTC
>NW_009693322.1:0-21586 GCF_000703405.1 Apaloderma vittatum
CCAGGGCCTGTGACTGAGAGGCCGCTCTCAGTTACCCATAATTGCAATAAACGTGGGGTTTTTTGCCTAAGTTTTACCTTCTTATGAAGAAAATTGCACAGCTCTAACACCACATTGCTATCGCTTTGTAAGTGATCATGTAGTAGAATGTGGTACTTAACTATCGCACCTTACGCTGGACACACTGAGAATACTCACATCCTCTCCTAAGCTTCATCACCTTTAATTATCTCTTTTACTTCTCCTATTATCTGACACACTCTGCAGTTGAAACAGGAATTAAAACCCACAAGTATTAGAAGTGCTTCCTTTTCTAGTTTCTAGCAAGCATACCCTGAACACCTGATCAGCAATGCAACCAGCTGACAGCCCAACCAAACGGAGACACTGCCAAGCTCTTCTCAGCTGAATTGAAGTAACAGCAAGGAAGGAACACGGATTGTATTTAGAAAGTCACAAGACCAGCGTTTGGCCCTCACTGGGGGTGAGGGAAGAAGGCCCATCCAAGGTGACGCCCAATTCTTTTCAGCTGAAATAAACTGTATTTCTACCAAGGGGAGCCAGGTTTCATAACCTATAACAGGGAAAGCGTTCACCGGACAGAAACTGTGCGAGTGCATAGAAGAGAGCTCAGACTGGGGCCCGTTTTCTTCATCATGCAGAAATGTAACAGCTTTTTATTTCATTTTATGACTCAGTGTTCCCGATGGAAAGAGCACACACATCATAGGTTTGGCACCAACGCACCACTCAATTTCCTACCAGCTCCAGCCTGCAGTGAATCCAATGTAGACATTCTGTTAACCTCTTCAAGGAGAGGCTTGTGCCAGTGGAGGTCTCCAGGAGGAGGAGAGGTGCAAGGCAGAGATGTGTCAGGGGAAGACTGACTGCTCTCTATTTGCACACCATACAGCATAAACCACCACCACAGCAGCAAAAACAAATGAGCCTAAGAGACAGTCGGGGGGAAACCAGGGAAAGGTCTCCTCCTGGCATGAGTCACACAGCTCCAAAACAGTTGAAAGAGCTATTCTGTTTCATGTGAGGAAAAAAATTGTCCACCACAACATATTATGGCTCTTCTCTCAACCAATTCATTCTGCAGCATGATACTGGGCTCCACAAAAACATGGATGCCACAGCTAATCGAACATCTGTGCATGCAGGCTACAGCCAGTCTTCTCTCTACCTGAACACAAGCACAATCAAGAGTTCTAAACAGAAGGTTGCCTTTCGTGTTTCTTTGTGTGTTGCAAACATGGCAAAGCATCCCTGAGCTGCTAAACTGGGAGGATCTCCATTTGGTTCGCAAAGTGCACCTGAGAGGGTCACAAAATTGCAAAGATCCTCGTGGCCTAGGCTAAAAAAAAAAATTTACATCAAAGAAACCAGCTCTAAACCAAATTTCAAACTTAATACAAGCCTTTGCTGACTTAATAACCTTGCCAAGAGATTTTTGGGTCCGTACCGTCTTACCTTCTTTTCAATTCTGACTTCATATGCCAGGATCTCCCAGCTGGGAATATCCAACTCACCTATTATCTTTGGTGCGTCCTTCCACAGGGTCCAGAGCAACTTCCCCACTTATTCCTTCTGCTGACTGATTTTACTACTCTAGATCCGATCACATCAACACATGCATGACAACACAGACATTGCAGCAGCAAGGACTGACATCAGCTCCAGCAACAAACATAGGAGAACGCAAACAGCTAAAAAACCATTAGGTTTCAAACATATATGTTGAAGGATGTCAGCAGCATGTCAAATTCTACTACAAATGCTCCAGGGACAAGAAGCTAAGAATGTTCTGGGGTTTTCCAAACTGCATCTGTGACACACAAGGAGGGTCCTCCAATAACTCTGAGTAGGAAGAATTTTCTGTTTGAGTCGAGAGAGTGTTTTTTGTTTTTTTTTTTTATTTTTTAAGTCGTTCCTCCCACTTCATGACTGCTGCCCAAGAAGGGTATTACCGGGAAAAACATTTGACACTGTGTTGGATATGAGATAACAGGGAAGACAGGGGTCTTGTAGTGTGCTGTTAAATTGATCAGACTTGAATGTGCCAGTATTTCTGGAGTTCCACCCTATTTTTGGTGCCTATATCTGGGAAATTCACTCCCTTAATAGAATTTAGGGTCTGTAATAGATGCCTAAAGACAGCATGAAATCTAGAGGTAACAGGGAAGAAAGAAGCAACACCTTCTGCCTCATATGAAAAACAGTGAAAAATACAAAAATAAGTTTGAATCAGAGGTTCAACATGTCCAGATCTGTTTACATTTCCTGCCCCCTTTCCCTCTGCTGCTTTCTATGCTTTAGGCAATTCTTCTCTCGGTAGCTTCCAAGCAATCAGAGCTTGAAAAGCCCATTAACTGAGTTCTCTTGCCATCTGGCCAGATGTGCTCTAGAGGTTGAGCTAGACTTGAGGTGGCATCCGTGTTCTCTCTGAACTCAGTGGGAGATTTCCCACGGGCTTCAGTGGGAAGAAGATTCCATCTTCTGTATCACATGATCTCACAGGTGTATCACTCCTATGATCTGGTTGGATCTCAAATTACAAATGGTGTAGTCAGCTCACAATTCTTACCCTCTTCTCAGAAAGAGGGGCACAAGAAAACCTGTCTATTACAAACATCACAGCTTGAGTAAACACTGGATTGTTTTCTCTAAAATGATGATGTTGGGTATCCAAACAGCTAAATACATATTTCTTAACTCCTGTTTAGAAAGAATAGGATTTGGATTATAACCAAAAGTAAATCAGGTCATTGCCCCTTGCACCTACCTTGGCTGTCTGAACATATTGTTTTTTGTTTGTTTTTTTTTTATTTAATCAAAGTTTTGAGTTAAAGTTTCTTATCTTTTGTTTACAGTAGCCTAGATCACTGTAAAAGAGTCTGGAGAAAATCCACGCTTCTAATGGGACACATCTTACAAAAGTCTGGGAACTCTTAGCCACAGGAAAAATGACAAGGCTTCAGAATGACTCACTGTCGATATTTGCAAAGATGTTGGAAGAACTCGTGTAATGGACTAATCACTTTAATGTACTTTCCTCCTCTTTTGCAGATTCCCATCTGCTCTGCCTCACTTTCTGAAGAGTTTGCATACACATTAACTTCTCTGCTTGCCGACAAGCTGCATAGCTAGGACTGCTGCCACTGCCCTTTTTCTTGTACCAGTGCAGTGCTGTGAAATTGAAGCAGCTTGGGGTCCCTTTGGGAGGTGGGGAGTGCCCAGCCATCTGGTACAGGCACTGCAACCAAGGTACCTCACTGCCTTCCAGGAAAGGCACTAGGGCACACTTGGGGTCAGTTTACAAGCAGGCCTTCCCCTTTGAATTCTTTCAAACATAATCCCTTGCTACATGCAGGGCACTCCCATCATCACATCATTCTGGCCTCAAGACAGAGGCACAGCAACCTGTGGAGCAGCTGAAGAGCAGGAGACTGGAGCCAAATGCAGGAGCCATCTACCCAGAGCGCACTGGCTTGAGATCTATGGATCATCCAGCTACCCTCTAGTGAATCCAAAGCCACCCCACAACACAAGTGTCTGGCCGCTTTGCATACTTAACAACTGAGAGGCATATGAGTTAAAGCTTATAGCTTAGTGCTGGAAATGAGAAAGGATGGCTTCGTCAGAGCTGATGAATACAAAGCAGCAGACAAATGCAGATTCAGATACAGAATGATAGAACGGCTTGAGTTGGAAGGGACCTTAAAGATCACCTAGTTCCAATTCCCTCCCATGGGCAGGGACCCCTCCCACTAGACCAGGCTGCTCAAAGCCCCATCCACCCTGGCCCTGGACACTTCCAGGGAGGGGACATCCACAACTTCCCTGGGAAAATTCTTCCAGTGTCTCACCACCCTATAGTAAGGAACTTCTTCCTAATATCTAATCTAAATCTACCCTGCTCTAGTTTAAAACCATTGCCCCTTGTCCTATCACCACATGCCTTTATAAACAGTCCCTCCCCAGCTTTCCTGTAGCCCCCTTCAGGTACTGGAAAGCAGCTATAAGTTCTCCCCAGAGGCTTCTCTTCTCCAGGCTGAACAACTCCAACTCTCTCAGCTTGTCCTTGTAGGAGAGCTGCTCCAGCCCTCTGATCATCTTTGTGGCCTCCTCTGGACCAGCTCCAGCAGGTCCATGTTCCATATGTACACCATTAGCTGGTCTCAGAGGCCCTCTCTGGGGATGCTGTTAACAGGGTCAAATCTTGCCCTCAAAGGAAATCAGACATCCTACAACCCTCCCAAGGCTCTTTGATCTTCTTCATACAGACCAGCTACTGCAGTGACTTTCCTACAGCCAGGTATTTGGAGTGCTAACTAGAGAATGTGGATAAATCTAAAATAAACTGGAAAATCTTTTTAAGTTTTTTTTTCCTTGAGACTGTAAGAACATTTTTGCAAATGCTACAGAAGAGTCTGGTTCTAGTGAAGAATCAGTTGTAGCTTCATTAAAAGCTCTTCAAGATACAAAGACCTGAAAAATGGATAAGTGCAAGTTACAGCAAGAATTTTCTAAAACAGAAAAAGCTCTCAGCTTGAATAGAGTCCCACATACTCTCTAGCTTGTCAGCTCTGGAGCAGTATGTCATAGTGGGATCATTCAATTCAGTCTGAAAAGTTTTTTTTTAAAGCAAAACACAGAAGTTGCTTATAAAAAATTCAATAAAGCATTGTTCCCGCTCAGTCCCCATGTGTTGCCTGGTCTAGTCGAGAGGTGGCGTCCCTGCCTATGACAGGGAGGTTGGACTAGATGATCTCTAAGGTCCTTTCCAGCCTAGGCCATTCTATGATTCTATGATTCTATGATTGTCATAACAATTTATACACTTCTATAGAAAAAAAAAACAGGGAAATTAATTTCCCAGTGAACTAAACCAAGTGCTGAAAATGTGATTATCTGTCACTTCTAATGATAAGAAAATGCCAACAGTGAAACTTAATGTTTCAGAGCCAATATTGCTGCTCATTTCTGCATCAGCTGGAAGAAAACAAAAAAAATACCTTTTACTTTCCACAGCAGAGCCCACATGGCCCTTGAAGTGTTAATTAATCAGTTCTACCAAATGCCTCCCCATTGTTAAAATCATATATCTTGTTCCAAATTAACTTGATCACAAGTTTTAAGTTAGAAGTCCTGTAACTGACTACAGTGGGAGCTGGATGGAACCCTTAACAGATAAACTGAATGGAAAACGGTTTTTAAGAGAGACCTCTTGCCCCCAGGTCGAGACAGTCCTAGCAAACTACAGAAACACATTGTTCCTTTTCAGCCTTTTGCTGAGGCCAAAAGATTTAAAGCAAACAGCAAATGAAAAGACTTCCACTCCTCCCCCAGACATTAGCTCAGCTAAAATATCCTACTGACTTTTTGCTATCACTGCAGAGTAATTCCAGCTTCAGCTCGTTCAGGAGAAATGAAAACTTGTATTTCGCAGCATGTCAGGGAATGATATCCCTAATGCTCTGTGTGAATCAGTTATTCACAAGACAGGCTTCAAATCTCTCAAAACATCCACTCTGCACTTGTGTTACATTGTGGGGAAATTATCAGAAAAATTCTAAACTTGACAACAAAAAAACAGAGGGTTTCCATCAACACAATATCTCCAAGTAAATATTAAGAAATCTCTGGAAATGGAAGTAAAAGCCATGTGAGCATGCAGTTCTGAGAAAGAACAAATCTTACCCATTTCTCAAAAACAAGTGTTCAACACGCTAACTCTGAACAGGGCAAGCATGTGAAGCTGCTCTCCAAAGAGGTCAAGAAAAATCCCGTATTAAAGATACTCATCTGGATCTCACAAAGCATATAATAAATTCACACAGGACCCTGGCCTCCTATCAGCACAGGAACGGGGAGAATCTGAGCAAAAGACATTTCCCTATGCCACCACGAGGAGAAAAATCTCTATATAGAAACTAGGTCACTCTGAACGTAGCCACACAGTCTCATTTCTATACATTAACTCCATTCCCAGCACCACACTATAATCCACTGATCAGCTGTTCAGTCTTTTGCTACTCAAAACGTTTTCACTTCTCATCTGAGGCCAGATCTCCCTCTGTTTCCTTGAGCCGGGCATGGTTTTCTTTTACATCAACACCCCTTCTCGCAGTGTGAATTCACAGGTTGCAGGACAGATGAGGACTTGGAAAGATTTCTCCCAGGGAAAAGTCAGTCAATTCCTCACTGTAAACTCTCTGTCATCCAACTGAGGATTCAGAACTGACTTCTTGCCTAGACAAATACCTGGGTACCTGTTCTCTGTCAAGATGAACATTACTGCAAAAAGGGCTTCTTGAGGGAATAGGCAGAACTTTGAACAAAACAACAGATTAAATTCACTCCCGCACTGTCCATGAGTATAAAGACTCTTATGTTTTTCCTTTTCAGGTTCACCAATTGTACCATGACTTTTCTCCTTTAGCAGCATCCAGATGGAAACAATGAACTCTTTACCACCATGAAATTTCTTTTTCTGATTCCAATCTTGCTAGTTTGGCTCTTTTACACTGGAGATGCTCCAGAGTCTTGTCAGCCCGCAGCTCCCACTCGTGCCTTATCCGCACATCCTTTCCATCCATGCCTGCACATCCAAGAACTAACAAGATTAGAAAAGGGTCTGCTGTGGTGCATATACTCTCATTATGATCAGCCAGCATGATTTGTCAGGAAATAAAGGGTCCAAAAAGGGAGAACAATACTTCCTGACAGCTTGTCTTCGACAGGTATTTAGCAAGAGAGACTCTGGCAGCGCACAGCAATCCTCTCAGAACACACAAAAATTACTGTGTGATGAAGGACCACCACAGAACTTTCTCCTACGTCCTGCTCAGATATTGAGCACAAATAAGCAAGAGGCTTAATGGCAAAAAAAAAAATAAAAATTGAGTCTTGACTATAAAACTACTGACTGCAACAATCAAAAAAACCCAAATTTGATCACTATCAGGAAGGGAAAAATGAGTAGTGAGTATACATTACCACCTCCACAAGCACATGCATAAACATATGCTAAGACTACACTCAGAAACATCCAATACATGAGAAAACCAAATTTGGAGCATGACCTCCTGAACAATAGTTTTAGGGATACAGTGGTGTGATCACATTATCACCCAAAGATATTTTTCTTGATATTCGAGTAATGCTCATTTACAGAGGTGACTCCATGGCACTTGCCAGTCATCTGTGGTTTCTGATTATGCAAGCACCTACACTCAATTCACATCACAAAGGTAAGAAGAATTGTGCTGTATCCTGAAGAAGCATCAGCTGCTTGAGAACTAATTAAAAAAAACCCCAAACATATTTCACATAGAGCCAAGAGCCTCCGTCTTCTGCTGGCAAACACTGTTTCAACACCAAGTCCAGCAGCACTGGCTGTGTCACAGCACACAACAAGAACAACAGGTAGTCACAGCTCTCCCACTAAAATAAGGTCTCAATAGACTTTGCTGCCTCATAAACCATATTTGATTAGATCTGGAAAATGCCCCCCAAACCATATTCGATTAGGTCTGGTTGTTCCCTTGGCTAGTAGGCTAAGTCAAACAAACATCCACCAAGCTCATCTTCAGGTAAATACTCAAACCCTACAGTTTTGGGGTTTCTTATTTGTTTTAAAAAACAACTTATTCATAAATCAACTAACTAGAACAAACGTAGTGAGGTTGCAGATCTCACATCTTCAGGTTACCAGATGCCCTCCAACCAAAACAGTGCCACTGCCCAAGTTTCTCTTCCTTTATTCTGTTGCCACTGGGGAAAAACACACAACAGCATCTCTGCAACACCTAGGGATGCGGGAACATCATGAGCACCTGACCTTCAGCAACTGCAGAGAACCTAAACTTGTTCTACCTCTCTTTTCCCCACCCTTCAGCTCTCATTCCTGTGAAAAGGAAGCTGGTGGTAATAAATAAACTTTGCAAGCCACAGTTTGCATCACTCCGCCACACCACGCTGTGCACGCCTTGCTTCACCATAGCTTAAAATAACCCATCCCCACCCTGAAACGTCTCTATATTTACTCTGCAAACTCACAGAAATGCTGCCTAAAGGTGATGTGGACTCAAGAGAAAGCCTAAAGTTCCTTCTGACAGAGCAGACTAGCTGATGTTATTTATAGCACTTAGCTGGCAAATGTCTGCATTGGGAAACCCCATGCACAAGACGTAGCATGCTGTGGAAAGACACAGGAGAGTAGTTAAAGCAAATAACTCAATGTCCATTTGCTTCAGGTATATAGTCAAGGCCATCTGGGAGTGATCCATCAAGGCAGGTGGTTATTGACTCTGCAGATAGCCCTTGTGTGAGAAACAAGCAGAGGTTCTCATCATCTTAAAAAAACCAGCAAGGGTGAAAGTCTCAAGAGGGTATACTCAGAAAGCTGTTGGTAACATCATCTGCACTTCTCTAATGCCTGTGGATTTATTTGCAGACCCCATAGGCTCACAAGCTACTAGGAGTGCTAATTTTTTTCCTCTCCCCAGGCTTTGCAGTCACAGGCACTGACCTTTTCACAAGATAATTCACAAGGATATCATTTAGTGCAACCCTACCACATTTGCTTCTCAGCCAAGAACTTGAGCTGCTTCTGTCTTTCGTAATAAGCACTCAAGATCACCCAAATTCACAAATTCAGACTGAAGTTTGGTAAGTTTTGAAAGCTTTGGCTCAATTATGGTACTTGGGCGAGCCATTAATATAGCAAGAGCTCCCTGTTTTGCATTATTGTAACCCCCAAAGCAGGCAAAACTTGGCGTTATTTTCCTTGCAAACTGTTTTCAATCAGAAATTCTAGCAAGAGAAAAAGCTTTCAAGGAATTAAAGTCGACTTAGTGTTACAAAAGCACCCCAAACTGAAACAAGTATATTGCAAAAAAAATTAATCCTCTCTCTGGCACAAAGATACCCAACTGGCCAATAAGATACATCTCTCTCCTCTTCCCTCTCTTGAGAATCAATACTAAGAGGAAAGAGTCATAGATATTCTTTCTGCACTCCGTAACCAAAGCTGTACAAAACCACAGATGCTGCCTTCAACAGAATCAAATTTTAGCCTAGGCCTCTCACTTTCCAGATGAGCAGAGCTTATCTCCCTCCCCAGGTCAGAGACTTCCTACAAATTGGTCAAGCACTCAGAGTAACAAGCTGTCTTTACTGTCAGCCTCCTCTTCCCTACCGGTTGGCTGATTTCAGTCCTTCAAACTCCAAGCCGCAGCTAAGGTGCTGGTTAGGAGATACTGCGATGATTATGTGTGTCTTAAAGGTAGACAAACATCACTCTGACTAAACTTTGGGGAAAATTAAACCATCTGGTAACCATACAAGGTGAATGCATCTCTCCCTCTGTACATAGCAAGGATGTATCTGAATGGAAAGACAGATCAAAGTTACCTGTCAACAGGCTTGTCTATGTTAATATTCCTTCTGTTCTTGCTGAATGAGAAATAAGTTTTCTGTCAAAGTTCTGAAATGGCACAAAATTACCTCCCCACTTCATCCAACTTTAGGCAACCACAGGTCATCAACTAGTTGACGGTTTAGCTTTAAAATTATTCATCATCTACTCAGCCCTCAGGTCATTCCTACTGTAATCTCCAAGCTAGCTTTGTACATTAAAAAAACCTGTTTTCAAAGGTGTGCTCATCTCCAGCATCCACAGAAATCTTAACACAATCAAATAACAGCTCAGCTGTGCTGTTAAATCCTTAAACTAGCTGACAGACAGCCAAAACCACGAAAGACTGAGTCTAGATAACCCCCTCGTGTCAGATGATTAGCATTCAAGAAGGCTGTCCCATGGAAATAAACTATTGCAAAATCAAGTAACAACTGGACACACAACACGTGGTTTGGATGAGTCACTAAGCAGCAGGGGGAAAGAAAATAATCAAAGTTTGCTGGCATCTCAGACAATTCTTCCCACTCCCAGTTCCACCCCCACGTGCTCTCTCACTTTTTATAAATGTTATTTGGAACTCAAGCAGCCCAGGAGTCAACTACATTATGCTAGACACTAGATACTGTACATACATATTATAAGACGGCCCATCCTCAGGACACATATGGTAAAAAATAAAATAAAATAAAAGAGTGAGGGAAAGCATGAGAAAGAAGGAACTGGTAACCGCTGACAAATAGCCCAAAAACTTGTGTGTTAAAAGGTTAGATACTTTCCTGTGGTCACCGAGTTTTCCCCAATGCTAGGATGTAACAGAGACACCCCAAACCTTTGGATGGTATCCGAGCAATTCCCTTTGGCCTAAATTTTCCTCTCCAAATATCCAGAGTAGCATACAAAAGGTTCTCACATCGACTTTACTCAAAGTTACACAAAACAGTCTGCAGTAATGAGACTGGGCTGGAAATTTAAACCAAGAAAAGACCTTCAGCATGGACCCAAGCTGTTAAAAGAAGTAGGATCTCCCAATTAGACACTTTTGTTGTAATCCAATCAGCTAGTCTTTTAACATGAAAGCAGAATTTGCTCTTCACGACTAACCCTGAGCTTTACTCACCAGATGTTACAGGGCCATGAACTTGTGAGGGCTGCGGGAGGCAAAACAAAATGCTGAGCTAAGATGTGTCACGCAAAGCGGGGAGCATTCACCTTTAGGTCTGGATGTTCTAAAGTAAGCTTTTCATCCACTGACTGCTTGGACATAGAGCAAGATGATGCTTTTTGCCTAAAACTTAGAAAACAGCCTCCATTCTTCTTCAAAAAATTGACATGTCACCTGTGATAAAGGGACTCAAAGTTAAGAACATACGAAATGCTACACAGGGTCAGAACCAAGGTCAATGTAGCCCCGCAGCCTGCCTAGTACGGTGGCAACTGGAGGTGCTATTTAGGCTCTTCTCAATCTTTTCTTTCATGATTCTTCCAACATCCATGAGAACAAGGACATTAGAAGGCACAGCTCACCTACTCTTTTTATTATCTATTTACAGACCTGTTGCCTGTGAATTTGGAATTCTTTTCTCACAGACACACTCCATCTCCACTCCCCTTCTGCAGCAACAAGTTTCAGAAGCTCGCTGTATGCTATACAGAAGTACGCTCCTTCATCTGCTTTAAACCAAGGTCCAAGTGTCTGCTACCTTTAGAATTGTGGGATTTACCAAATAAGCTTTGCATTCAGCTTATCCACTGCCTTCATGATTTCATAAGCCTCATACACTCTCTTTCATAAGCCCTATACACTCTCGCTAAATCGAGCATTTTCGTTCTCTACCTAGAAGGCAGCTAGCCCTTTCATCATTTTACAGGTCCTTTTCTGCATCTTCTCTCACTCTGAAGAGGTTGAAGTCAGAACTGTAATATTCAAGCAAATTTCTGTGCATCAAAGTTTTATATACAAGAAAATTACTCCCTTTTGATCTCAGTACCATCCTTGATGATGCTTAGGGCTGCTGCCTCTTTTCATTGTCACTCATTGATGACTTTGGACAGCTATTGATAAAAACTATCCAGCCTCCTTCCAGAGCTTTAAATGCCAGTTTCAAGCTCACCATCACATGAACACACATATAGATCATTTTTTCCCTAGATGCACTGTCTCGCCTTTACCTGAAACTCACCCACTATCACTTTGTCCACCTAATCAATTTTGGGAGATTCTCCCTCTTTTCTTTACCATCAGAACGACTACCTGAAAGAGCTTCCGACCACCGACAAACTGTCAGATTGTTACATTGACATTGGCATATTGATGAAAAATGAATGCATTTACTCCTGGGGCCCCAAAGTCGGTTCACCTTTACTGCAAGCCAGTAAGCCTTTGCTTTCTACTCAGGTCTTAAAGGGCCTTTCCTGTCATCCTGCAGCAGTATTTCCTCAGTGTTTGATGTGGGACATCAGTTCTATTACATTCAGTGGATCCCCTTTCATCCACATACCTGAAGATACACTGATAGATTCCAATGAAGGCTTTTTTTTTTTTTAGCAGAAGCCACAATGGTTCTCACCAGACAGATATATCTATATATTCAGTGGTTCAGCACCTTTACCACTAATATTTTTTTCCTAGCAAGATATAACCAACCGTAGTAGTTCTCAGGCACTCTCTAGAGACCTTTATGTGAAAGAGTTGCACCGACAACCCACCAGGCCTCCAGCACAGTAACTGTTTGCAACAGAAAGTTAGACACCATTTGCCTGCAACTTTCTAGTTTAATACCAGAGTTCTGAAGGAACTCTGATAAATACTGTTGTCTTGGCAGTTCACCAATATCTTACTTGTATATAGAGCATAATGTTTCCTGTGTACTTACTCTACGTACCCTGCACTATCTGTTGCAAAAAACATGTTGGGGTAGGAATCTGCTCGCTGTCTACAACAGAGAAGACGGATGCAAAAATCATTGTGCATCTGCCATTCTCAAGGCATTGTCAAGGATAATTCCCATCAATTCTCTTCAAGACTTCCCACTTGAAATACATCTAAGTAACTATGACCCATCAGTTTGAGCACCCTTTGCAAAATACTACTTGATTCTGTGTTTTGCCATGTTCCTTGGTTTTGCATATTTTACAGGCTTTTCTATTCTCCTTGTCTGAATGAGTTTTTTGCTTTAAGTGCCAGTTTTTTCTCCAAAACACTTCCTCAGCTCTTGCATGGAGCCACTGTGGGTGTAAGGCACTCTTGCCCTGAAACATGTTTCACTCAAGCTTCTAAAACAGTAGTGTAAGTGTCCAGGCTGCACACAGGCATTGTAGGCATCTTGCTTTTCATTTCTTTTGCGGCTTTTTTGTTTCAAACCGTTTCATTTTTTGCAGCCCTTTCCTAAAATAGAATTTCCAAATAGAGAATTTGGCCTGTTCTCTCCAATCACACGTGAAACCTAATCATATTGTGACAGCCAGCCCAGTTCTCCATCTAACATCTGTCCCAAGCAGGACTGAAAAATTAGATCAGGAGCCTTCTCTTATCTACCACTAGTTGTTCTAGGCAGCAACTACCATTGTATTCAAGTTGTCTCTATATCTCACCCTAGTCAGGCACTGAGGTCTGTTTACACAAGGTAATTAAAATATCCCAAGACTACTACTATCTTGAAAAGGATACAATCGCGTTGTCCTAGTAATAAAGATGCAGTACAGGACTTCTAGCTATAAAGATTAAAGAGCAAGTCCTGCCCCAAAACACACTCACTATTTTTACATCGTTACATCTTCTGTATGCCATTCGCACATCCCACTTTGTCCTGTGAAGTTTGCAGCCTGGTAACCCTACTTTGATTATTTTGGCATGTTACGTCAGGCCGATTGCTCAATGACCAGCAGTTTAGCTACCCTGTCCTTCTCAGATTTTTCACCTGGTATAAAAGCACTTGCAAGTTCTGTTCCTGCTCTATCACCCACTTTTCATGCCAGTTAACTGATACTGCAGGTGGTCTGATTTGCCTTCTGTTCACACCAAATCACACAGTATTAGGGGTTGGAAGGGACCTCAAAAGATCATCCAGTTCTCACTATAATAATGCTGTTTGTTAACGCTTGCTTTGCAGAGGTAGTGCGATGTCCTTTGTTCTTTGGAGGTGCTCGGCACATGCCAGCTTGGAAGATCAAGTACGAAAGCAGCTTCACAGGATTGAAGTCAGCCAAGTCCCAAGAACCTAACTCTTGAAAGAAAGCTGAAGACATCTGCCACTGTGATTTACCTCAGATGCAGCACTGAGCATTAAATATCTGGGAGCAGTTAGCATTAATGCAGATAATCAATTTGTAAAAATACAAAAAGACTACAGGTATCAGTTATTTCCAGATATTAGCTCTTTTAAGGTTGTATCAGCTGCACTGTACCAAAAACACACACAAGTTGGAATTACAGTAAAAAGTTTGAAGTTCCCTTTGCTGCAGGATTAAGTTACAGTGTGTTGTTATGACTGTATATAGTACCTCAGTCCCACATGCTTATTCACAAACTCAGTCTAAAACCAGATTCCAATTAGCACAGTGAATCATCTTCCTATGTGGAGTTTGTAAAGCTCAGGACTGCTGCCCGAGCTGCTATGCTCTACTTCAGACAGGCACAAGTCCGCACAAAAAGACAAAATAATAATATCAGTTTCATACATCAAACATGTCAGGTTTCACACATCTACAAGAGCGTGCCCTACCTTGTGAATCAGAGGCCAAGTCCTGTTCTCAGTACCGCCAGTGCCCTACATGTCACCGCAGAGGGATTCTCATCACATACTTTTACACCAATCTCAGCTCTGATGGGCTGCTACAACACACAAAGAAAGATGCTCATCATGATTCAGCACTGTTAATTCAGCACTGGTTACTCTATCACTTAAGTGAGCAAAACAGAAGGCTCATGTAGTAGTAACAAATTGCATTCCTACTTCTACAAGAATAAAAGAAATAATCTTCATTTCAGAACACAAAGATACACACCTTTACTGAAATACTTTGGAAATGATTGTAAGTATCCTCATTACTAGAGTTTAACATGTCCTCTGACTTTGCTTGTACCGAGTTGAGCCACATAGCCCTAGTTCTGAAGTCTTTGCTGTGAAAGCACAGAAGAATCTGTCTATTAATAAATCTATCATTTATTATTATAAGTCCTAAATTCAGGAAACCAGGAATGCACGTTACTTACCACCTCTCTGTGCAAAAAGTTTTTAAAAAAGATGCAAATTTCAAAATTAATTGGTATAATCTGAGGAGATACAAATACTTGTAAGTTTGCTTCCCTCACAAACCAAAAACTCATTTGCCTCTCCCTTGTCATGGTCAACTGAGAGTCAACTGCAAAACTGTACTTTGTTTGACACTCAACAGAGGCAAACATTTGTTGTTTTTTGGAAGTTTTCTTTTCTTGTTTTAAATAAATGTTCAGAGCTAGACAGGTGAAACTACAAAATCTCCGTGCATTGAATTGCCAAAAGGTGGCATAATTTCCCAGTGCACCAGCTCCAAAATATGAAACCACAAGGCCCACCACCAACATTCAGTATTATTTTGCAGATTTAAGATAACCGTAGACAAAATACAGTAGGCTCCTCCTTCAGTATTTAGGTACTTCAAGGCATCTGTGGTTCCATCACTTCTGGCAGACATATTCTGAATTATAACAAACCTAGGCTTTGATTTTAGCTTTCCTAAGCGGACTGCAGGAAGCTTGCCATCCATTTACACCATTACTTCCAAGAGATTACCTGGGATTTTGCCAGTGACTTACAAGTCCTAGTCTTCACAAGGCTAAGCCTATTTACAGTATAATCTTGTGAGCCCTTTCTTTGTACTCCTATAGTTTAGTCACTCTTGGATTCTAT
The DNA here is from genome assembly GCF_000703405.1 of Apaloderma vittatum. Lineage (NCBI taxonomy): Eukaryota > Metazoa > Chordata > Aves > Trogoniformes > Trogonidae > Apaloderma > Apaloderma vittatum. Next base: position 15,319 of record NW_009693322.1, read on the forward strand.
CAAATACATATTAACAAATACTTTCAGACACCTTACAAAGGCTCTGGGATCACTTCTCTCAATGCAGGAAGCCAGGCTTGGGGCAGCAGATGCTTTGGATTGTTTGCAGCTCTGGAACTGGAAGGGCCAAGGCAGCCAGTGCAGCCAGTCCTCCCTAGAAGTAAGGAAACACCAACACGGGGGCTGGATTAGGGCCCTGTCAACTCCCTCAGAGTAGGGCACAGGCAGAACAAATCACCCAGCCAAGATCTTGTTCCAGACTTTCCCAACAGGGTTTTTATTGCACATACACCAACAAATTCAGGCCACCAGAGGAATGATTAGCGTGAGGCTGAGCTGATTCTCTTTTCACCCTTAAAACGACTTTCACAAATGCTCAGAAACTGGACTAGCCAGTTGCTGCACAAAATTTATAGATTAACAATGCAGAAAAACCTTCATTGGGTTTCAGAATTAATCTAGGTTACTAAAACAAGAATAATATCTAAACAGAGTATCTGTAGAAGGGTCGATCACAATGCATTACAGCAACATCAGTATCTTTCTCCTGCAGTGCCCAGTGAGACCTTCCATGTGTGCATCCTGCTTTCATTTTCTTAATTCAGTTACTGACAGCTCTGATCATATCCTGGAAAATCTTCTAGGATTTGTTCTTAAAGCCTCTGGAAGGTTTCCACGAGGATCTTTAGCAGTGAGACATACTCTACTGTTCTGCCTCCACACTCAGTTCCTCCTTTATTCACCACCTTTGAGTTGAAACAGCTTTCTCTATAGAGCCTGAAACTGCAGCTCAATGAACATCACCGACCTATATGGGAGAAGCAAATGAAATGCAAAGAAACAATGTTCAATTACATGTGGGATGCAGATGAAAATGCAAAACACTAGATGAATGGATTTTTTTTCCAAATCCTTCATGACCCTCTGCTCCCAACTGAATCCTTAATGGCTTCTTAGCCCAAAGGTCCTCCCACTCCAGCACTGTGGATGGAAAAGCGTTTGGAAGAACTCCAAAACCCACACCAGCTGCTTCAGTTAAGAAAAAAGCAAGTACAACCACAAAAATACATCCTCTTTGTTGAGCGGAAAGCACAGGGTTAAAGCAGCCCAGGTAGGTATTCCAATGCTGAACGATATCACTTGAGGAAATAATTTACACAGTCTGTTTACCAAGAGAGGGGTCTGGACTGGGAAGCACAAAGCTATGCTGGGTTGCCAGAGCAGCGAAAGTGTAAACTGAAATCCTTTAACACCAATCATATCTAACAAACCAACCAGCATTTTCACTCAGCAGAATTTTTATTATTGATCCCTCAGATTGTAATATTTTAGCACACGTTAGGCCCAAGTCAGAAGAAGAGAAACACTCTCCTACAAATACATCTCATTTTGGCTTTTGTAGTGCCACATGTCACAAAGTTGTTTACATATTTCCATAGTATCAAACTACACTCAATTCAAGACCATGAAATGAATTAGAGCAAACCTAAAAACAGCTACTGCACTGAGATACTCATCACCTTCCAGAGAGCTGAACTCTCCCATCAAGCATGTATCTCTAATTGCCAGCTTAAACACACCTCTACAGACAGATTTCTCTCTACATGCCTGAGACTGGTTAAGTCTTCATCTAATTAAACAAGCTACGCTATACAGTTACACCTGGCTTTCTACCTAGTGACCCTCTGCAGATATGGAAAAGTTGGATTTGTTTTCAAGCCAACCGTAAAGTTCACTACTGACCCACCTGAACTCCAAACTTTCTGATCCAGTATTTTTTAAACAGAAACATATCATTTCACAGTACTTTCAGACTGCTCTCAGGTCCATTTTGAGGATCCATAGCACAGTGCAGTTCAGGAACCAAATGAATCATTACAATGTATCACACTGTCTCTGCAAAGAACTACAATGAAGTTGCCACTGGATGTAAATTTCCTATTTATAGGTACAGTAAACCAGCTGGTAGCTTGCTGCAGGACAGAATTATTCACTGATCTGAAGAACATGTTGGAAAAGTAAAAAAATTACTTTATTAGCTCAATACAGGCCAAAAAAGCCTGACTAAATGTCTCATTACAATTAACAACATTCCTCTAAGCCATTTGTATCAAGCTGTATCATTGGCAGCAGATTGAGACCTGTTCCAGTGTTACTTCACTTCTGCAACCTTTAATACCTCTAGCTCCTTTACCAAGTTTAAACTCAGCCTGCTCCACACCTGCCCATTTAAAATCCAAAAAACACGTCTAGATGGGGAACTGGGCAGTGTTTTCATTAGTAAAAAGGAGAAATACTAAAAAAACAAAACAAAACACTTTGAAAAAATATCTGAGGAAGTATGGTTTGATTTAAGGCAGCTTCAAATCCAAGTTTTTCTACAAAGATTCAGCAAATGTGGGTTAAGCAGTCTACTTCATATACAGTAGATTTTTCCCAAACTACATAAATGAGTAGACTAAAGGAGAAAGGACTGGTGAAGTGCAAGTAGTCGGTTTTCAGAGTGGAGGACGGTACCATAAGTTCCTGTAGTATCTGTTATCTTCACCATGAACAAAGTTCTTTACATCAGCAAGGCAACAACAGCAGGATTATAAAGGTATTCAAGAAATCAAAAGCAAGTCTGATTATGAAGACCAGAAGTGTCTTGTAACACCGAAATGTCACCTATTGCGTTTAGTGCCCGCTTGCTATCCACGCATGCACTGCACTAACCAGAGGGGAAAACCCTGGATAAAGACATGCAGTGACACACACCAACCTAGTTACCACTCCTGCTGAGCGATACTCAAGTCATTGTCATCACTACACTGCTCAAGAGATGTCAGAACAGAGCCAATCTTAGAAAAGATCAAGAACAAACAGAAAATACTCTGCTGTTGTCACAAGCCGCGCTATGTCGGCTACAGGACAAGTAAGAGTGGCAACAAGCAGTCCAAAGGGTATGTGTTAACCAGAAACCATGATAAAGGGCAAGGAGGATGAAAAAAATCTGAAACAGCTTGGATTCCAAAGCATGGCTGGAAGCATGGTACTCAAATTATGAATTAATTCAATATCTAAAGTAAAGAGCCAGCTTAAATTCTAGAGCAGCTCAGAGATCTCAAAATCATGAGCTTGTTAGAACTGGACAGAGAAGAGTCTAACTATGCTCGACACAGATTTCATACTAGATTTGAGATAAACACAGATTACCAGTATCAACATTGCTCCTCTCCCCTATTACCATTTAATACGTCTAAGACTTTAACCAAGTCAGATTTTCATTGCTACAGGTAGGGTTGTCCTTGTGTGCTGCAAACTGCAGAGTTACACAACACGTACACAGAACGGGAAATTTTCACTTAGTTCTTCAAGTACTTGACACCTTTGAATATTCTGAAAGGCATTTGAAGGGTATCAGTGGTTTTTCAATGTAAAAACATACAATTGCTGCACACAGAGCAGTTCAAAATACCTGTCTAGGCATAATGTACCACACTAATATTTAACTAGCCCTATCCAAATTAGACCAGTAAGAATTCATTAAAAAAAACCAACAGGCAAACCAGAACTGTACTCCACAGAAAATAAAAAAAAAATAAAATCAAGTACACAGGGTCAGTGTAAACATGTTCTTTAATATCACTGAAATTTAGAAATCGAAGTTCTTAGATGGGCTTCAAATAAATAATCGTTTTGATTAAGTGTTTACATATAAAGGGAGCTCTCAAAGCAGCAGTGCACAATTTACAATTCCTCCCTGCTAACACATCCCCAGCAAGAGAATGTACAGTAGGTAGTGCACACCAGGAAAGAAAAACAATCACACCATACAGCACACGTGCCATCTTTGATGAAACCACTGAATATGAAGTTGAAAAGCAGGGGTGGGCATGGAAGGCGTGCACTGCCCTTCAAAGCACCACTATTTTCCCACAGCCTTTTTACCAGCATAAGACAAACAAGAAGCCTGGGAATACAAGTCATCTTTCTGCTTCTAAAATCCACTCTTGAAGATTAACGCAGCAGTGCTCCGATACAGAAAATGTATTCCTCAAACTGACATCGCAGCATAATGTATCATCCCCATCCCAGTTGGTCTCTGTGCAGGGACACCTACTCTAGTTATTAAATTCCTCTCCAATAACTGCAGAAGTAATTCAGAAAGCTTAAGGACAGGCAAGAGCTGTTGTTTCTTGTAGATCCTGGCCCAGTGTACTGAAAAGAACCAAGACATAACAGGCCTCAAGAAAGTATATGTTTACCCAGCAAAATATCTGGTGTCCTACGCCACTCAAAACCTTCTAAAAGTAAAAATTCATCCTCAAAGTGAAGTTTTGCCTTTCTTAAACATCTCCAATTATTCTGCTGTAAAAATACGCCCAATGTGAAATTTCTCACATCAGAACAAGAAGATTTAAAAATCCAGAAAAGCCAACAAGAGATCAATTATAAATATGCCACAAATATCCTTGCAAAAGAGTTACTATAAATTGTTTTCTTTAAGTTACTGTTTCATCAGAGCACTTTCTCTCTGCAGATATGGGTAGGGCAGTACTCCACTCTGTACTGTGGTTCAACATGCCAAGCACCGCAGTGCTTCACCACAGAAGCACTAACCTACTAGCATAAAAATTCCTCAGTTATCCCGTTTCATTATTCCTTATCTTTTCCAAGTATATTAGAAATGGAGAAGAAAGTTCCTACTCTCTCTGCTGAGTCAATAAAAACTTACTATGTAATACTGCTGTGTACCTACTGAATAAATATTACAGGAGTTAAAAGATTGTTTCAATTGCTATCTTGGCTTTGGCAACACATGAATTGGGCTAATATACACTGCATACTTCACACATTTGAGTAGGGCACGCTGCAACGTTTAACAGATACAAAATAAAATAAATCTTAGGTTTCTAAAACTGTCAGTACACAGGATTCCCAAGTTGTTCTAAATTCAGGAGCAGGGTAATCAGTTTTCAAGGAAAGCCACATAGTCAGTCAATCTGGCCAACTGCTGTTCATTTGGAATTGGTGGAACGGGAGCAGGTTCTACAAAGATAAAAACAAATCCATCATTAATTAGATTAAGAAAACAAACCTATCCACAATACCATTCATCATAACAGTAAAAAAAAAAAATTAAATGCATCAGACTGTTAAAACATTTCATGCAGGCATATCCTAACTGTGTCTCCTACCTAGGCAGCTTTAGCTGACATTACTTTTCTGTTGTCTGCAACACTGAGTAGTCCAAGAGTTACTAGCAGCAAAGACAGCTCTAACAAGTTCCAGTTGTCAGTAGCCTCCAGAGGACTTTTTTTCCATACACTAGAGTCTGAATAATGAAGACTGACAGTACTTCCACTCGACAATAAAGGTCCTGGAGCTCCTCAGTCACTCCTTTCCTTACAAGGTGCCATACTGAAAATATCAAATAAATCTAGATGGTCTGACCAAGAAAACACAGTAAAATACTGCACAGGTTGCAGGAGAATGTAGTGCACATGCAGATTCTTATATAAATGCCAGCTAACCTGAGACTACAGTTTAAAAATAGGTTGACAGACAAGTGACTACAGCCAGGGAGTTAAGTTAGGAATTAAAAATCAGAAATAATTAAAAAAAAAGGCAGGAAAATTTGCATTTACTCTTCCTGAAGCATTACCAGACTAGCATTCAGGATAGAGTGAAAGCAGACATAGTTCTTAGGGCTGCAGGTATGTGACAGAAGAGGCTGACAATCCAAAGATGTTTTCAACCCTAGCTCTCAAAATTGGCTGGGAATGAAACCTAAAAATTTAAGACACTTTCAGCAACTGTTAGACACAAGCAAGCCACCAATTCAGATGCCCTACCACTACCTTGTGAACAACAGAGACAACAGCGTTTTGAGAATCAGCGTGACATCACATATTCCCCATTCGGTCCCCACGTGTTGCCTGATCTAGTTGCCCACGACCGGGAGATTGGATTAAATGACCTCTAAGGTCCCTTCCAGTCTAGGCCATTCTATGATTCTGTGATATTCCACCTCAATTCATTAGTTGAGATTGGAGGAAAACCAGAAGATTGCTTCCTTCTACGGGGAAGACTTCTGAAGTCCCACGTCACACAAAAGCAATGAAACCTACTCAAGGGTTGCTTTGTGAAGCGGCTGCCTCTAAAGTCAGCAGTTTTAGCCAAAAGAGTTTTGTTTCACAGGGGCTGTCTACCCCTGCTTTGGAACCTGCTCCCTAATTCAGCTATGGAAGCAAGAATCTCAAGCACTCCTTAAAATGTGAGGGAA
>NW_009693322.1:21606-27247 GCF_000703405.1 Apaloderma vittatum
ATTTGGACAGCATCTGATTGGGGTGGGGTTTTGTGAGAAGAGGGGGTGGAAAGATAGTATTTACTTTTCTAGGACTCAATTCCCATTTTGTGGTGCTGATGAAATTTTGTTTACATTAACCATGCAAGTTTACATATATGCAAGTAGATTATATATAAACAGAAAGTACCTGATGAAGGAATAAATCTGTTAAAAGACGCTTCCAGGGCACCTGCAGAAAAACACACAGAAGTCAGCCCAGTGGACCAATTATCAACAGTTCTGTACAGCAAGCCAAAGCTGGGTGAAAAATTAATTAAGCCTGTTCATTTATCGCATTTTAATTCATATCTAAAAAGCAGACTACACAAGGCTTAGCTGGTTATACAGAAAGAGCTTCAAAATGAATTAGTCTCCTGCCTTTCTTATGCCTCAATAGTAGTTCTTGCACTCACTTTTGGAAAAGAACCACACGTAACTAGTTCCCAGTGCTTGTAAGCAGTGCATATTGTGCAACCAGATCATAAAAATCCTGATCACATACAAAGGCTCAGGGCTGTGGTTGGTTATGTGCCTCCAGGGATAAGTTTCAACACCTTGCCTGACACATGCTTCTTATAATGTTCTAGGCTCTGGACACCTCCAAACTGTGCCCATACAAACAGCATATTCTCTTAGCTTAATAGATGTTGTCCTTATAGACACGCTATGATTTGGCTCCTTCTTCCAGAACTCATTTCACCCTGCCTTCGTAGCATAACATATGGTTTTGTCTCAGCCAGTCACAGATACAGCTCTAGGTGAAAAAAAAAAAGTGCACAAAGTACTTGTGCAGGTTGAGCTTTGAAGGAACAGAAAGCTTATTATCAACACCGTGACACTGAAGAAAAAGATCCAGCAGAATAAATTTTCAAAAGCAAAGGAAATGATACCAAGTAGAGGTCCTCAGAATACAAAGGTCCACTAGATCCCTGCCCAGGGAAAGAATTTCTACTTCTGAAAAAATTCTCAGGTTGAAAATGGTGTATTTTTAACTCATCTTTATTAGATTAAGACATGTCATTTGAGGTCATCCAACTTATGTTCCACTAAGTCAGAGCCAGAAGCAGAGAATCAGGAGGAATCATAGCATATCCTGTCTGCTTTGGTTTAAAAGTCGATTTGAGGATGTAGTTTAATCCACACTACTTGTAACCCTAAACCCACCACTTTGTACTTCCTACATTTTATAAAGATTCCACGTTTATAAGTGGCATAAACCCCCATAAAAATATATATAAAAAATATTTTGCACAATTTTAATTAAAAACTAGAAAAAGTTAAAGTCAATGAAGTAACAGCTCCACCTACCTGGCTTTTTAGGCATTACCATACGAGTTGAAAAGTCTGCTTGCCAGCCCTGCTCTAATACACCTGAAAAAGCATTTTTACATTTGTAAGAACAAGTATCTTACATAATTGCTAGCAATGTAAAATAAAGATGCACATTAAAACCAGTAGAAAAGTATCTCAGTTCACTGCCTACATGCCGCAGTTCCAAGACATACTTCTAAAAATACCTATATTTAGACACGGAATTCAACAAATAACACTATGAAAGTAATAGCACATGGAACTAGTGTAATCCACTACCTTCACTCTTCCCTCACCACTGAATTGCCTTAACATTGCCACATATAGAAGGGGAGAATAACCAATAGTAACTAAAAAAAACCCCACACCACTCATTCAGAAAATAATTTTTCTGCTATTCACTGCCCCAACACTTTTCTTTACAACAGTCTCAGAATTTGTATACATGTTTCTGTTTACCATCACTTAAAGCTCTCTAATCTCAATCATCTGTAGAAAAAAATATACAGTGAATAAATGTAAAATACCTTTCACAGCTTCTTCTACAGGAAGCCCAACAAAGGCAGCAAAATCTTCTGCAACTATTGAGGTATATGCCTGAGAAACCAGTCCAAAGGCTCGTCTCCTAGTTGCATCTATAAAGAGATAAGCACTGTAAGCAGACAGTAGACTCATCTTCATAACTAGCAAATCTGAGAAAACTTTTCCAATTCTAAGACATTTGGAAAACCACTACCACCCTTAAAGCCAGCACTTTAGAAGTTCTCCCTCCCTTCCCACAATTCACTGAAGTACCACAGGCAGCAGCCAGAGACAACAGCTTGCTCTACGCCAGGACAAAACCCCTCACATTTAACTTCCAAATGCATTTTGCAGCATATTGGGTGCTGCCATCAGTATATAAACCAGTTTAGGAAACTCTGCTTCTGATGATTTCTCCATCTGCAATAAGTTTCTGTATCAAATTGCTCAGAATCAAGTTAAAAAAACCAAAACACCACACAAAACACCTAGCTAAACTACCCATGCCTTTTTCACCACATCTGCTCTGACATCTAAGCATTTAAAGACGAGTTGTTTCTAAAGCCACAGAGAATTTGTTATTGCAAAATACACTGGAAAGTTTTTTAGCAGTCTGTACTGCCCTCTAATAGCAAGACTTTGTATGTTACTGTTACATAGTCTACACAACATTTGTCTAAAGCCATATTTAAAAGAAGAATCTTTTCATAAGTGTCACAAGGTTCTGAAATGCCAAGCTAAGTTCCCTACATCACTGGTTACATGTCTGATAAAATTGGGAAATTAATGGTCCACTTTGCTATTACAGAACAAAACATACAGTGTATGAAATTCCAATATGAAAGCATACATAATCACATACACAATCCTAATAAAAACAACTCCGTTAATTTCTACAAGCTAGGTATTTTTGCAATGAGCTTTTTATTTACACCCGACAGCTAAAATCCTTTAAGTAATGCGTACAAAAACTTGGCAACAATCTTCCTGACTACTTCTGATTTTTCACAGTAAGTAGTCATTTGTCTACTTGTCTGTGTTTCGGCACTCACTTTAAGAACACATGCAATCCCACGCTACCCACAGAGGGTCAGTTTGTACCTCTTAGCGCTTCCATGATTGGTTGAATAGTCTCGGACCACTGATGCGCACTGATTGTTGTATAGATTCCTGGAAAGTCTCTCTGCCAGATTCTCTGTCCTACTGACCAAACCGCAGCAAGTTCAGCATTTGCCTGTTGCAAATAAAAACACACAACCACAAACAGGTAATCCAGAACAATCTATCCTCTGCAGTGACCATACTGTATAAACCCATTTCCACTCCCTTCCCCATTGCAAGAGCATAACACAGCACCTGCAAAGATGAACAGACAAAGCAATTGGCAACTCTTGTTCTAGCAGGTGTCACTGCCACAAGCTCCCTGATCCACCCTCTGCCACAATTTTATCACCCACATAAGCAAAGTCTGCTCACATCAGTCATACCAATCCAGGTTGACATACCAGCTAAAACAAGCACAGAGGATAATCTGCCCTCAGGCTGGAGTTGCAAAAACACAGGTACACCTTATTTTCTGCTTAAAGGCACGTTTGCCTCTCCTGCAGAGGATGTCCACACAGAAGGCAATTTTCAATTTGCAAGTCTTGCAACCTTGACAATAGGTCACACTTAACAGGGTGCCACAACTCAGTACTGTTGCTTCACATGAAATGCAAGTTACACCAAAAGTGCCAGATTAACAGCATATTGCTGTGCTACAAATACAGCTTTCACAGGAAAGCCAAGTAAAATTTTGTCCAGATGACTATCAACTTACATAACTACTTTCCTCTTGAAAGAAAACTATTTCAAATAATCTTGTAGTTCCCATCTTGACCATGATGTTTCTTCATACAAGACCACAGAACACCTGTTCCCTTGTAAAATATATGATCTCAAACTGAAAATCTAACCAACAGTAAAACCTAGAAGCTTATCTGTCATTATAATTAGCCAAATCCTCAAAATACATCTTTGACCCAAGTACAAAACAAGTGCCTTCAGAAAGTTGATCAATTTGAAGATGCATCTTATCTGAAGTCACTTTTCACTGTACAAAGTATTCTTCATCCTTATGTAGAATGTGGGCCCATCCCAGAGTCAGATCCCATTGCTTTCCTCCACCTGACTACCCTCTGTCATGAAGCTTTCTACTAAAAAGACTATAGATTCATGGAATTCTTTTGAACCAGATGATTTGTGAAGAAAATGAGGTAGCAGCTGAGCAACTGGGAGATCTTAAAGACCTATACGCCATCTACTGGGCAAGCAGTTCATAGCACAGAACTACACCCAAAGGCACTCGCCAAAAAGAATCTGCCCTAAATAGTAATCTAGAAGCTTATACGAAACTGGTTTAGTTTCAAACAGTATTTTATGAAGTACTTACAGATTTGATAGCAGGAGGGATTCTTTTCCAAAGATATCGTGCATTATTCCTAGAAAGATTAAATTCAATTACTTCTCAGGAACCAAGTGTCTGCTACAAGGACATACCAACAGGTTTCTTCAGATGCTATAATAAACAAGTCTCAGTGCTTTAAACTACTCTTTCTACGTCTACTGAAGTAGAAAAACCGAGCTACTCGCACGTAGACAGCATGACCACCACAATACAACAAATAGTTCATCAACTGCCTCACTCAACACTAGTTTAGAAAAAGTTTTTCATTTATCTACCATAGGCAGCACTCTAGAGAAGTTAGTTTTTACAGTTTTGTTTCTGGAATAGCTGCATCTTTGATGAACAGACATACAAACAGTAACTTTTCAAAGTGTCAGTAGTCATATAAATCAGTGGTCTCCAAACTTTGATTCATTTCCAACAGAAAAACATTTCCGAGCATGCACCCTCAAGAATATGCATATGTATTTATACCTTACTATGGTAGCACATGCATATAATGTATTATGTGCATTATAGAACACACAAATGCAGACATTAAAAAGGATGAAATAAACACCATTTAAAGATATTTTACTTATTAGCAGTACAGAAATCTTCACATGCCCACACTCCACTTTGCAGACCAAATATTTCAACTGTTTTGTGCATGTTCTTCCCAAGCCAGCTTTGTCACATACATTCTGGAGATTTGGATATATTGAAATATTTAGTCCTTGATCTTTAGAGCACAGATGTCAAACTGAAGTGGTTATAAATTCTCAGAAAGATTTAAAACATACAACAGAGAAAAAGACTCACTGCTTTTTATTAAAGCAAAATTATGAAACACCAGAGCTCTAAAACTTCAAATTCACTTGAACCAGGGTTATCTGCATTAAATCTAATACTCAGTATCAGCATCCTGGGAATTTTCGCTGAAAGAACACACATCTACAAGGCAAGAAAACACCCAGATCTTCGAACTCCCACACCAATGCTTGATAATCAAACATAGCAGTGTCATTTATTTGGCCTGAATAAATAATCAGCAATTTCTCAATAAAACCCTAAACATAGCAAATCAAGTTCACACAAGGACGTGGTAGTAATCCACCAGGCTGAACTCAAAGGATTACTGCTTCATGCAGATTTAGCTCATTCAAGCCAACAGTATCCCTCATTTTTAACATGGACCTTTTAGTGTTATCCCACTGTAACTTAAACAGAAGGAGGAGCATGCAGTCTTACTCAAAACAAACACAGCTTTGCAAAGCTACAAATCAAAATCCTCAAGTGTCCAACACTTTCCAAAGAAGCCAATTTCACTATTTAAGAAAATTTCTTCCTAAAGCCAATCTC
>NW_009693322.1:27278-30611 GCF_000703405.1 Apaloderma vittatum
TTCAACAGGGTGAGCAAGAGCAAACAAAGGAGAATAGTTTTCATGACAAAGCAAGTGGTGAAAGAGACTTAATTCCATGATTTATTTCTTTAACATAACACTGCCTACATGCACCTTGATCATCCCACAAGCAACTAATAACATTCTAGCAACTGCCGCTCCAGTTAATAGCAACAAACTCAGCATCTGAATGTAACGATTAAGACAAGCCACTTACATGTCATTATGCAACAGGTATAAAGCTAGAAGTTGGCCATAAACAAGGGGTGTTGCAATTCCTCCAGGGGCCTAAAAATCAAATACAAACACTTTGATTACATATTTCAAGAGCAGTGTCTTACAAAACACATCAGGAAGCCAAGTTAAATGAAAACTGAACACTACACAACAATCAAATTTATTTTTGCCTTCCCCACATAATAGGACTGGACAAGCTGTCAGAGTTGCTCTGTTCTATCAGTGCAGTTGTACGTTAAGAGGAAGAGTTGCACATGCCAAAAGTTTTACTTAGAACACTTTGTCTTGCTGCACAAAGTAAGGTTATATCTTGCATTACTCCGATGTTCTAGCTTGTGCTCATGGAAGTGGTAACCATCCCACTCTACAGTTTCTCACAAACAGCTGTTCTATGCACTCAATTTCATTTATCTCGAGCTGAACTTCAGTTCAATTCAGGACACTCCAGCAGAGTGAAGCTTCTTTGCTCACTAAACTGCCCTTAAAAATCCAAACTAAGATTTGACATTTGTCACACTTTAGCAGGCCTCACAAACCATACAAGTAGAAAAAAGAATTAATTACAACAAAGTTATAAATTTTTTATAGTCTAGAATTATTTAAAAGCTGAAAAGTTTTCCAATAAGGTTTTAGCAGTTTATCAAAAGACAGTGCAGCAAGCACTCACAGGAAGGCAATTATTCAGCTATTTGATTTAATTACATATCTGATTTACAGGCTCATCTAAGCTAAAAGCAGGTAATTCCAAGTGTAACGCCTTGCACCTGAGTCGGGGCAATCCTCACTTATCAGTACAGCCCGGGAGATGAGGTACTAGAGAGCAGCCCTGAGGAAAAGGACTCACAGGTAGTGGAGGACAAAAAGCTGGACATGAGCCAACAACATGCACTCACAGCCCAGAAGGCCAATCTCATCCTGGGCTGCACCAGAAGCAGCGTGGCCAGCAGGTCGAGAGAGGTGATGCTGCCCCTCTGCTCTGGTGAGACCTCACCTGGAGTACTGCGTCCAGTTCTGGAGCCCTTAACAGAGGAAGGACATGAACCTGTTGGAGCAGGTCCAGAGGAGGCAACAAAAATGATCAAAGGGCTGGAGCACTTCTACAAAGACAGGCTGAGAGAGTTGGGGCCATTCAGCCTGGAGAAAAAAAGGCTCCAGGGAGACCATATAGCAGCCTTCCAGTACCTGAAGGGGGCTACAGGAAAGCTGGGGAGGGACTATTTACAAGTGCGTGTAGCAAAAGGACAAGGGGCAATGGTTTCAAACCAGAGCAGAGTAGATTTGGATTAGGCCTTAAGAAGTTCTTCACTGAGAGGGTGGAGAAACACTGGCACAGGTTGCCCAGAGAGGTGGTGGAGGCCCCATCCCTGGAGACATTCAAGGTCCAGTGGGATGGGGCTCTGAGCAACCTGATCTAAAGATGTCTCTGCTCACTGCAGGAGGGTTGGACTAGATAGGCTTTAAAGGTCCCTTTCTGCCCAGTGCATTCAATGATTCCATGATTAGCTGTGTCACTGAGCAGATATCGCCAATATCATCATCCCCAACCATTCTTACACTGTTCTCAAGGCTCATCTTCCACCTAAAAATACAAGTTTCTGACACTGTACCCTGGATTACACCTGTTTCAACTACAGAAATTCACCTTTGGTGTGTGTCTGTACTAAAAAGGAAATTCACTAGTTTCTCCACCAGAAGACCAGTGGAACAGAAAGGAAAACCAACTACCACCAAAACCAACTAGGTTTACAATTTATGAGCTTAATAAAGAAAGCTCTGTTGCTGCATCCATCTTAAAAAAAAATAAAATAAAATTCAGCTTACATATCAACTCGTGATGTGCAACACAAAGATTGTCACAGCAGATATTAGCATGCCCACAAGAATCCTGTGGTTTTATCAAAGCATTTGGGAACTGTTTGCCAGAGGTGCACAGGATTACATTCAGTGGCTTTATAACAGCTCCTGGAGCCCCACTGAGGTCCAACACCACACACTCCACAGTAGGGAAGTTGGAAGGACATGCGAAGCTTCCTCAGATGGCCGGTGGGCTCCATCTGCAAGACTCAGAACTCAGCCTGACACAACCCTTCCACCACTCCAGAGACCAGAAAGGCAGTCAATAGTACTCACATACCCATCACTTGAGGCAGCAAGTAGCTCATATTTTCAGCACAACAACCTCCCTTCAGCTCCATAACACTCTTCTACAGAACTTGGGGAAGATACCAAGAAGCTGCAGCACCACGTTCAGAACACGAGAGGCACCCGGGGTTTTAAACAGAAACGTCAGCTACAGCTTGATGATGCACACCTGTAAGGACTGCTTTCATTCAATAATTACATTTTCCACTGCGAAGATGTCTGGTTTGTCAACACTAAAGTTCTGCTGTGGCAAATGATCACATATGGGATCAAGTCTCTCCCTTCAGCTGCTGGGCTAGCAAGCTCTAAAAATGAGAATCTCTAGGGAGCATAGGGAAGAGGAAAATTCAAAATTTTCCCTCCTTTCAAATCACTGCAGTGGGATGCATGAGCACAGATATCACCTAGGAATAGATTTTAGCATGAACACGGTAGAATCATAGAATGGCCTAAGCTGGAAGGGATCTTAGAGATCATTTAAATCCAGCCTCCCTGCCACCAGGGACACCACCTCTCGACTAGATCAGGCAACACATGGGGACTGAACGGGAATCGAACCTGCGACCTTGGCGTTGTTAGCACCCCGCTCAACTGACTGAGCTAACCAACCCCATGGTACCACTTGAATGTACCGCAAGCTGCAGTCTGATACACTACCAATGCACACAATCAGACTTGAACACTCATCACGAAACAGGCTTTAAGACAGCACAAAGGAATTTTCCAGTGTGAGCTCCCATAACACATGCACCATTGATTTCACAGTACTTCAGTACCCCACTCACCTTTCCAACACCTCCTTTTCCTTAACCACGTAAAACACATGGAAGCATACAAACTCCCTTCAAAAACATCATAACATTTATCCTAAACTGCACTCATTCGCGGGCATTCCGAGTTTCTGAAGAGTTTTTTAGGTGGGCTTTCGCCCGAGCGTCAACACCGAACCCTCAC
>NW_009693323.1:0-719 GCF_000703405.1 Apaloderma vittatum
CGGAGCCTTTGGGCTGGTTTCGGGGGCGTTGTCCTGGCAGTATCCCGGGATTGTGGTGCGAAACACCGACTCCATCGCAGCGTTCACCGAATTGCCGGGTGGAACTCGACTGTCTTCTGCAGGAGGGAGTTTATCTTCCCAGCAGCGCTGATCTGGGCACTCTCTCTTCAGTTTATTGTGCCTCCAAACTAGTTGGCCCTTAAGGTTTGATCTGCCCGGCCCGTTGCAAACTCTCGCTGGGTTCCCAGCTGTGAGAGGTGGAAGGTGGGCAGAGCTAGTGCTGCTTTTTCCAGGGGCTTGGGCAACAGCTCTCGGTGATGATAGTTGCACGAGGATGAGTACCTGTCCTGTGGTTCTGAGACATTTTCCCCTTTTTTTTTTTCAAAATCCAAGCAATCTCTCTCCAACAAATGCTTTTTGAGAAGTCCCATAAGTTCCCCACCATCACCAGGTAACAGCTTCTAGAGAAGCTAGACTGTCAGAATGGAGTAACTGGGAGGATTTCATATGGATTTCAATTAAGCAGTCAGCTTCCTCACTCCTCTCGCTAAGTCTTCTGATTCTGCACAGCTCGATGTTTCAGCCAGGTTCATGATGCAATCTCCACAGGAAAAAACCACTTGACAGGAGTTGTTCTGCAGGGGGATGAGGGTGACTTCATCTTTCACGTGGGGCAGTTTGCCTCGTGTGGAGCCATGTCTGATGCCAGTGCCTGGCCC
>NW_009693323.1:733-1095 GCF_000703405.1 Apaloderma vittatum
CCCCCTCGCACCGTCCCAACAGCAGCCCCGACCCCACATCGCGGCTCTGAGACGGTCACAGACACTGACACCAGCTTTTGCACTTTGGAAGGCTGAGATGAGAGTTGTTTAACTGAGAAATATTACGCCAGCATAGGTCACCTGTAGGATTACTTTCCGCTAAAAAGCTCATTGAATCCAGATGCAACAGAGCACCTGGCACCCTGTGATGCCTGGCTGGTGGCGATTCGCAGAGCTGCGCCAAGCCCGTGCGGTTTGGGGGTGTCCCTCTGATGCCCACGGCTGCCAAGGCGCTGGGAATCTGCTGCAGCGGCCACCGGAGCCCATCGGCACTGGGGCTGGGACCAAAACAGGCAGCGCCG
>NW_009693323.1:1226-1836 GCF_000703405.1 Apaloderma vittatum
CGTGGCCTCACAGGAGGCCGAGAACGCTGCCAGCAGAGCAGGAGGTGCTCTCACTGTAGTGGGGTGTTCCCCATCAGATCCTGTCAGCCGCGCAGGGCAGCACCAGAGTGGCCCAGGCCGGGTGCCAGGGCCCGCGGGGACCTGAGGGGCGGCAGGGCTGCCCCTTTGGCAGCAGCTCGGGCTTCGATGGGCTTTAGCATCTCACCAGACTGCACTAAGGAGTGATGGGCTGTGCGGCGCTTGCCACATTGCTGAGACTCCGGATGCAGGCATTGTTGGGTCAATGTGGGATGCTGGACATCCGACAGACCCAGGTGTATTTTGCAGGCTGAAGCCTTTGAGATGCTGCCTTCAGCCTACAGAAGTGTGTCCCGATGTTCCTGGTGTTGTGACTGTAATTACCTGACATGCTCAGGGTCACGTTACCTCCATTAAGTTGCAGATATGTAGCATAATTAACAAAACTACTGCATTACGAGTTAGCGTGAGTTCTAGAGCAGGGAATCCGGTTTACGGTTTTTTTCTTGCCGGACTGGCGACACTAAAGGGCACCAAGCGAAGGCGGAAACACATCTCGGATGGTGACCCCGCCAAAATCCGGCCCAACACC
>NW_009693323.1:1907-9695 GCF_000703405.1 Apaloderma vittatum
CCACCCTCCACCTTCCCCTGCGCTCCAGATGGGCGCTCTGCCCATCCCTGCCCGAGGCATCACAAGATCATCCTTTAACCAGACGGGGAGCTGCGCAGAATTCCCCTCCGAGAACGCTCTGATGCACCCGGCCTCAGGGCGAGCCCTCCTGGGGCTGCTCCAGCAAGAGCCTGGCGCTCACCTGGACGCGACCTTCAGCTGAGGTGTCGTCGCTGCCGGGCCGACGTTTCTCCAGCTTTAGTTCTCGCCCCATGGCCAAGGCCACCTCCTCGGAGCCACCTGTGTTGCTTACCTTGCGCAAAAAGCTGAGGTCTGTGGAGTTTTCCCTAAGAGAAAATTTCCCATGATTGCTTAAGATGTAGCTGAGTAGAATTTTGAGGTGGTTTGTGACTTACTTGTTATTTGATGCAGTGCCCGTTCCACTTCCAGTGCTTAAAATAACAGTTCAGAGGATCCTAGCCTCTCGCACGGCCGCACGGCATTTACTGCAGCCGTACCTCTAACTCAGCGAGGAGGTTCCTCTCCAGGGCCCTTACGTAAATCAGGTTTTTCACATGATCACCCTGTGCATGCTGTGACTCTTCTGCAGATGCCAGTTAGGATTTTTTTCTGAATTTTTCGTAAATGTATTCAGCAGACTTTTGGCTTCTCTAAAACACCGTCTTGTGGTGCTCCAGGCCTGGAGTCAGGAAGCTCGGCAAGCCTTTTCCAAGGCAGGAACGGGCTTTCCAGTGCATGTGGCATGTTCCCCTGGGGTAAGCCTGGGATGTTGGATGCTGCCTGGAGGTACAGTCTCCCAGCAAACCATGGCTCAGAGGCAAGGGATGCCTTCGCATTAGGTAATGCCTGAAGTCGTTACTTGAACCTACAGCACCCATCACAAATCTTTCCAGGGTTAAAAATGTTCTGCATCTGCTCCTCTTCACACCTGAAAAAAAAACCCACCCTGCTTCTAGAGCAAGGGTTATCCTTCCTGTGCCCACATGCCCACACGTGGGGTCCCCTCGCCGCCCCCTCAGCCCGCCCTGGTTGTGCCGCAGCATCCTGCGGGCCAGGTCACGGGGGAGCCCTGGCGGTCTTCACTGGGCTGATACTTTCTTCATTGTCTAAAAAGGCATGAGATTCACTTCACTAGATGATTTCTTCATGGAAACAAGATGCAATGAGAAGACAGACGCCTCTAAAGGTAGCAGTGGATCAGGCACCAGCCTTCTCATTTCTGTGGGTTTGGTGTTTATTTTTTTAAGATGGAAGGTGCTTCTCTGGTCACTCCAGGTCAGAATCCACGAAGAAGACTCGCAGAGAAATGGGAGCGACAGTGCCCCCTCATTCCAGAGGGGCAGCGATGGCCAACAAATGGGTGGGAACGACTGGCCGCATGCTTTGCTGCCTTTTGTGGAAGAAAATAGTTCCGGAAAGCTGTCTGTCAGCTGCTTAACGTGTTCCAGCTGTCTTCTTCCCTGAGAGACTCGTGTGGTGAGTTAAAAACTTCAAGAAGGAAGATCCTGGCCCTGAAGGAGGTTCACCAGCCAGCAGAAGGCTGGTCGTTCACTCGACACATGAGGAAACACACCCACTGCTCTTCATTCCTCAGTTACACGCAAAGGAAAATCTGATGGGAACCAGAGTCTTGGGCATTTAGCAAGAAAGAGGCAGAGTTTTACTTGCAGAGTGAAAACAGTTCTGCATAATCCCTGATGCTTTTCATGGCACCCATTTTCAGCAGCCTGCTCTTTCAGCATGATTAAAAGCAAAACTAGAACAGATAGCAACTGCTGGCACACATCTTTCCCCTGCGGCATTTAGAGGACATTAGGGTGTATTTCAGGAGCTCTCCTTTGGCAGGGCTGGTAGAAAGTTACAGACAACCTTTCTGGCAGCCCACAGATGCTGCCAGGGAACAAACAAGCATGCTGTTACGTACTTTTAAAAATTGCGTATTTGAGAAAAGTAGGAATTATGTGCTTAAAACTCATCAATGGTTGCTCCCTAGTTATTAAAAACAGAAAAATAAAGAAAAAAATATATCTGGATATTGTATTGTTTGTTCTTTTCTGACTCACCATCTTAGCTAAGGGCAAGCTGGCGTCCCTCCCAGAAAGAGGAAGGGTGGCAGAAGGGCTGGAGCAGCGCTGAGCCAGCCCTCACCACAGCCCCGGGAGCTGTGGGATGGAGGGGCCATGATCCAGTGTTCAGATGGGGCCCAGTGCTCCTGTGCCCTTCCCTTCTGGGAGAAGACACTGCAGAGGTACTCCTCACCCCGGCTCCGCTTTACGGGAAGAATCCAGTCCCTGACAAAAGCTACAAACTGCCAGCCCTGCTCTTGGAATGGACCTGGTGCATTTCTACCACCGCCTCCCTCATGCAGCACTCCCGGCCCATCAGACAGGGCTCTTTGTCCCCTGCTTCTGGCGCCGCAAACCAGGGCCAGCCCTGGCCTGGCACCTCCTGGCACCCAGCCCTGGCCTGGCACCGCCTCTACCACCAGCGGCACCAGTGCCCACGCTGCTCCCTGAGCCCCCAGTGATGGGCATCCCACGTGGTCGGCCTTTCTCATGGCACCCAGGAGAGATGTTCTTCCAAACCCCAAGGACAGAGCCCGCCCTGGAGATCTCTCAGCCCAGGCTCCAACGGCAGAATGAAAACGGCAAAGAGCCCGGGGAGCCCGAGCTGGCGCTGGAGCCAGATTGCCTGGAGCTGCCAACATGGACGTGGCAAGCGGTGGGGTGAGGCCGAGAGCACCGGCACAAGGACCAGGGGCCAGCAACCTGGCAGAAAGGACCGTCTGCAGATGTGCAGAGCCAGGAGAAGCTTTGCAGGGAAAGGCGAGGACTCCATTTAGTGGAGGGAAAGCCTCCAGAAAGGGAATTGCCAGAGAAGAGAAGAATGAGCTTCCAGGGCCACAGCAAAGACCCCTCCAGCCTCGTACTCTGATTCCAACAGCAGCCAGACACTTGCTTAGTAAACCTTGATGGACTTCTCCTCCTGGGACTCTCCAGACTGCTCCCAGACCCTCAGACAAATGTAGCATCCGCAGAACCTTTTGGTTGGAGTTTCATGGCTCAACTACCTGTCGTGTAAGGAAGGACCTGCCTTTATTCGTTCTGAACTGGAAACCCAGAGCACATTTGACAACTTCCAGTTTTTGCGTGCGGGGGAAGAGAGCAATCCACCCCTGGGCACCCTGACGGAGCCGAGGAGCAGGAAAGAAGAGATTTCTTCTTCAGGTACGCTGCAGCCTAGCCCTGCTTCTTTAGCATTCATTTGTCTTGCTTGTATGAGTGGTGCTGCTAGACTGCAGCTGCAAAAACAACACTGCTTTTCACATGCTCACGGTGCGGACAGGAGCTTAAGCTTTCTGCAAGTTCACTCGTTGCCACTGAGTCCATCCAGTTCTGCGGATTTCAACAGCACGCAGTCCATTTGCAGCTGAACAGAAGTCAACCTTAAAGGTGTCTATACATCAGGTGCCAAAGCTGGCAGTCCAGAATAAATAATTAAGCAGACTCTCAGTGACAGCAGTAGCAACCTGCTGCCTAAAGTACGTTTTTGGGCATTAATGCAAATTGACTGTTCTTTACCACCTGGAAATAACTACGCCTGTTTCATAGCTACAGCATTATTATTGTACAGCTAAATAACATTTCAGTTTTTGACAAATGAATATTGTGGAGAACTGCTTCAGAAGGGCACTCACCGCATGAAATCAGCTTAAAGCAGTGCGACTGTTTAATGTATCAGCATCTTTTAGGAAACCTTTTGCCCTCACTTGTACCCACAGCCTCATTCTCTGCAACTGATTACCTTCTCTGAATTGATTTCTCAAACTTACTTTCAAATCCATGAGAGAGCATCCTCTCTGCAAGAGACTCAGCGGTGTACAGGGGCTGCAGGCATTACTGATTCCTGTTTTCCACTAAAACTTGAGCCCTGACCTTGCATCGTAATCAGACACGCAGGGGAGACTGACCCGAGACCCTCGTGCCCGGCTTGTCTCTGGCAGCGTGGAGGCAGGTGACCCTTCGCAGCTACTTGCACCATGTGGGGCCTCGCTGGCGCAAGAGAAAGCAATAGATGAATCCATCCCTTCGCTCCCTCCAGCCGGCTTTGCTCTTGACGCTGCTGGTCTTTTTGAAGCAAATATCAAATAAAGCCACAGTGAAAACAAACTGCCACAGATTTATGGCTTCAGCTCTTAATTAAATTTTTCTTCTGTAGCTGCTCACTCACACACAGCACTCTTGGCTCCATGGCGGAGCTAGAAGAAGGTGACAAACAGTGTTTCCCTCCCGACGCGTGACTCCATTCCAGCCCGGGGAGAGCTCGGTTGTGCGCTCCCTGCCCGGGAGCCTGGCGAGGGGCCAGCAGGGCTCCAGCACCTGGGACCGTCCCCTCGCTCTGCCCGGCTTCGGCCCAAGGCTTTCCAGCTCGGCTTTACCTCTGGCAGTGAGTCGAGACAGGGAGTGCCCGTGGGACACCTGCTGGGGTGACGGCCGTGCCTCCTGGCCAAACACGTGCCCCCTGCACACAGACCCCTGATCGATGCTCTTGTCTAGCGAGAAGCCTTTCTGGGTCTCGGCAGCCTGCCCTCCCACCCAAAGCAAAGCAGGATTCCCAGGGAGCTCAGGGGACGTCCGGGCTTTACCTTTGTGTGACAAGAAGGAAACCAAAGTGAGGGGAGGGAGCGGCTCACCACGGCCGGAGAAAAGAGACCACACGAGCACCTTCTCCTTGTCAGCTGCCAAAGAAAAGACCTGTTCTGCAGCAGGCTCGGGACAAACTCCCCTAAGAAATGGAGAGGAGAGCAAGAGATTGTGAGGAGATAAATCTGGCTATGAAATACTTCTTGCTGCAACTTTTGGCTTGTGGAAAGGGGGATCTCCAAAGCACTCGTGCTCTGGACTGTGCTGCACCACGTGGCTACTTTTGTGGTCATACTCCTCCCTTTTGTGATTCTGGGCACAGTTTTCCTCCCAGTGGAACCCCCTCAGCATTCCTGAGACCTGCAGCTATTTTCTACTCAGGGAAACAGTACCAGAGGAGCTAGCTAACCAGATGAGAAACAAAGCAATTCTTTTGGAGAATAATACGTGTTGGAATTTATTCCACTTCTTAGGGTACACCATCAACACAACATCGACCATTCACAGAGCTGCTCACCCTATTTTTTCAGAAATGTTCTTGAATCCCAACTCTCATGAGGTATTTTGTCTTTCAAACCCCCCAAATAACCACCTGGAAATAACTACGCCTGTTTCACAGCTACAGCATTATTACTGTACAGCTAAATAACATTTCAGCTTTTGACAAATGAATATTGTGGAGAACTGCTTCAGAAGGGCACTCACCGCATGAAATCAGCTTAAAGCAGCGCGACTTTTTAATGTATCAGCATCTTTTAGGCAACCTTTTGCCCTCACTTGTACCCACAGCCTCATTCTCTGCAATTGATTACCTTCTCTGAATTGATTTCTCAAACTTACTTTCAAATCCATGAGAGAGCATCCTCTCTGCAAGAGACTCGGCAGTGTACAGGGTACTCCTATGTTTACAGTAATAAATTTGCTGATTGCAAATTAGTAAAACAACAATGATGAATTCTGAAAAGAAAATATTTTCAAAGAAAACCCAGCAAAACATGCTGCAGAAATTTCTGTATGGCTGCAGAAATTATCCTGAGCGTTACCATATCTTTTCTTTTCATTTCATGTACTAGCAACAGCGCAGAAGTGTGTGAGGTGGCCGACTGTGGTTCTCAGCTCTGGAAAACAGGAAGAGTTTCACAGCAATAGCTCTCGAGGCTCACCAGAAACATTCTTTTTACCAGCTCAGAGGAGGAAACCATGCCTGAACTTCACGACTGGCTGCACCTGTGAAATCTCACGGAAGCGACCAAATTCAGGCTTCAGCGGAGCTCGACTGAGGAGACCACAGCGGAGGGATCTCCGTGCGACCTGGAGAACAACAAAGGGGAACGCAGAAGCATGAAGATGGTCTGATAATACCACCGATAATAGAACAATAACGACACCGGGAAACAGCCCGAGCCAATGGAACAGGATGTTCAGGAGAGCAGCGGCACTTTACGGGCTGAAATCGCAAAGCGCGAGTGAGTTTGACCCTCGCCAAGCTCCAAGTCAAACCAATGTCACCTGCTTCAGGCACGGGCCTTTTCCGTGGCATCAGGTCCTTTAAGAACAGAGACATATGTCCGCAAAACTCTCCGCCAGTTTGGCGCTTCAGCTGGTACTTCTTGCTGAGCCTTTTAACTTGCGTCCCCAATGAAAAAACCCAAATCCATACGCTAGCCTTCTGCTTTACTGTTCACCTCAAGTCAAGCTGAACTGGAACGCTGCCAGACTGTAATAGTTAAAGGCTGTTTTTCCCAGTATGTCTCGCTCAAATGAGAAACACAAGTGCCAAAACATCGCAAGGAAGCCTGTTTGGTGCATCTGTGACCCAGCTGGAAGCAGGAAGTGGTGAAACACAGCGAGAAATTATTTTCACAAAACCTCCCAGACACAGCATGTCCCACCAACATCACTGGGAGACGCCCACAACCGTCTTCAGGCAACAACCTTCGGGAAGGTCATCCATCCACAGCTCTCATCACACCTTCTCAGCCCCACTGGATTAAGGATTTTTGGCATAATCATAGAAACTTGAGGAATTAAAGTAGCTTACAACCATCTTAAGAATGTAGGCTTCAAAAGTTTACTGTTTCTGAAGAGAACGACAGGAGCACCTCACGGGAAGGAGCCCAGCAGCAGCACATCTCGCGCAGGATGCCCAGTGAAGGTACACGCAGCAGGTTTTCGCTCATCCCATCACAGGACGAACTGACACCTACACCAACTGTTCTTATGGCTGCCACTAACACAGACAGGGACATGGGACTGGTTCAATACCACAAAGCAAAAACTGCAGCAAGTGGAGATACTTGCTGCCACTCCAAATCCCAGAACCGACCGCCTCTCGACACTCGCTTCTGCGTTGGCACCAACGTGGTAAAAAGTGACACTGAGCTACCAGCCAGCACGCTTCGGGGCTCGTGCTGCCACCATATGAGGGTCAGGAAGAGTGTTGAGGGCAGGGTTGTAGCAGTGTGGCAAGAAGACGTTTTCTCCTGTGCAAAGGGTCCCACAACATCCCAGTAACTGTCTCACAAAGGAATGACTCACGGAAGAGGCTGGGACTGATATGGAGCTGCCTGTTGTGAACAAAAGGGCTGCGCAGCAGGAAGCTTTTCACAAACAGCACCAGTTCAAATGTGTTAATTATTGAGAATGTGCTTCCAAAATCACTGGGGGTATTCCTGGAGCAGAGCAGGCATGTGACTGCCATTATGTATTACCAACTGCAGCCAAAACCCGTCACATTAGACATGTACCCTGGCAGCTGACCCAGTCAAATACACATACAGCAAATCAGGCCCCAGTTACAAAACCATTCTGGTATTTTTTCAGCGTGCGTGTCTGTCCTTGTAAAACATTCTTGCTAGGCAGCATAGCATCCTGCAAGCCTTACTGTCTGCTGTTCAGCGGTGCAAATATTCCAAAGCAAAGCAGGCCAAAGGCTCAGTGCGAGAGGAGGTGCCCCTAGTGCTTTTCCACCAGCACACTGAAGTAAGTATCTTTACTGAGCCCAGTAAGAGCCCAGACACTTGGGAAATTCTCCTGCAGAACGTATTTTCTGTGGGCCAGACCGCTGGTCCTTTCCCAGAGCACCAGGTATCGGTGGTTCCAGGAAGCTGAGCAGAGCAGCACCAGGTAATTGCCTTGTTCAGCA
>NW_009693323.1:9718-14205 GCF_000703405.1 Apaloderma vittatum
GTGTTCGGGGAATGCTGCACTCGGAGCTAACGACAGCCGGAGCACGGGATGCTGCTTCATGCCCTGTGCCAGGGCTCATGCCAGCCCAACTGTTTCACTGATCAAAAAGACTGAAGATGTACTTTTACCTTCGACCCAGCGGTTCCCAGGGAGCCAAGATTTCAGCCCTGCCCAGAGGCACTCAGCACTCAGAGCTTCCAGTGCTCATACAAAACCCAACAACTTGGTCTAAAAGTCAGCACTGAGCAGATTTTGAGCAGCAAAAGGGGAAACTGGCACCCTGCGCGGTGTTGGTGTGCCCGTGAGACTGCAGGCCCCCTCCTCGCTGCCCTCCCCTCCACCCTGAGCAAGACTCCCTCCGCCTCATTTCACAGACCACCACTGGGGCAGAGAAGTTACTTGCCCAGAAAGTCCTGCTGAGAAAAGTTCTTGTTCTTAAGGACGACTGCCACCTACCATCAGGGTTAATTCAGGCACTATATAATGAAGAAAAAGCATTAAAAAAATGCAGGTGAGGGGTATTTCCCACACCTATCTAATGCATTTAACTCCAAAGAGCCTGCCTGGGCATGCTGCACAGTCCAGAGAGGAAAAGAGAGATCCCTCTCGAAGCTTTGGCTCCTCTGCAGGCTCCAGGTCTGTCTGGTGCCCTGCACGCCGGCCGCCTGGGCTGCCTGGGGAGCTGGGGCGTGGAGTGGATGAGGGTTTAAGCCCTACGTGAGGGCACTGAGGAGCTGGATAATGAGCTGAAGCTTGTTTACATCATTTAAATACCTCGGAAAAAAATAAGTAACTTTCACCTTGCTGAGGTAATTTTATTTTGGAATGATAAACAGGAAATTAATTATCATGAACCTCACTATTTCTCGGCTTCTTGGCTGGGGATGAGTGTACGACTGAGGTTAGCTTTGCATCACTTTTCTGTGCCCCTTCTCTCTCCAGAAACCAATTAGTCTTGAATACAAAAATAACGGAGTCTTACAGCTAAATCTCATCGTGTCAAAGGCAATCGTTTAACTGTGGCTTGTGAGTGACAATAACACCTTGAAGTAAGAAGTTCTATCATTATGGAAGCTGCACACACTGTACTTCAAACAGTTATTTCAATATTTAAAATATTTCTATTAATAATCAATAATCACGGGAATTGCTCTTGCAGGCGTAAAGCGTAACAATTATATGCTCATTTCCCTCTGCTCACTAATACTGCACAAACAAAAAATATTGTACCCGTATTTCTCCCTATGCATGGATTAACACTGATTCAGCCATTAATTTCTAAACCAGCTCTGACTAGCATTAATGTAAATATTCCTACCTCAGATTAAAAAAAAAAGATCAATATTACCATTCCACAGATTTTAGTTCCATTTTCTTGATATTATATAGGTAGAGAAAAAGCTGCAGAGTCACAGCTATGAACTTAGTATGAAATAAACTTTAAAAAAGGAGGAAATAAACAAACCCATATGAGATGGTAATAAAAACTGTATTACCCACTATCACAAATTGTTTTGTACAGAGAAAGGAATCGGTTAAATGTTTTGCAGAAAGAGGAAACACCGAGTTTCTTCAAGAAACAGGGAGAGCACATAACGATAGCTGCGTGAAACACGGATTTCATTTGGATTTTCACTCACTCCATGTTGCCACTGTCCAGCATTTCATCATTAATTGTGCAATGTTCAGCTCCTGGTGCCTGATGACTACATTCTCATTGTTCCGTTGTTTTGAATGCAGAATTTCAAAGCAAAGCTCTCCCAGTTGCACAGGATAACCAAGAAGTGGTCTGGAAGTCCAAAAAAAGTTTCGTGGTTTTTTTTTCTACACAGTGCTCTTTTCAGAAATATGAATAATGAGTCATTTTGAAGCACTGTCTCCTGGTATTTTAGCACCTCATCTCTGATTCGGGTAGACTGCGTAACAGCATTAGCGTTTAAATTCCCTGGAAGAACATACAAGCAGCGGCTGTGTCACCAATGTCTCTTTTTAAGCTGGTTTCCTGAGTGGGTGAGGCTGATTTCACAGCACTGCCCTTCTGTCCCTGCAGCCCATCGCTCGCAGCCTCCCCGTCACCTCTCGGACCCGCCGCTGGCTTCGCTCAGATGGGGCTCCACAGCAAAAGGTCTCACAGAGGCCAAGTCACAACAAGTTTTGCGCAATCTGCGGTGGCGGTGATGGATGAGAGAGATCCCAAGGCATGCTTTTGTGGAAGGAAAAGCTCCTGCACGAGCGATCTGTCCTGCTGCTGTCTGCAGCTGCCAGGGAGGGGCTGGGAGAACTGCACGGAGCCGCAGGGACGGAGCAGGAGTGGGTCGCACAGCGGGGGGGGCTCTGTGACAGAAGGTGTCAGGGTGCTGGTGGGAGATGATGAGGGACGTGCCATGAGCCCCGTGAAGAGAGCAGGTGGCAGTACCCGAGGGATGTCGCCTCTCAGTCCACACGGCTGGTACTTGAAGGCCTCCTGAATTCTTTCTGTGAAGAGATCAAAATGGTTGTGTGAGTCAGATCCTTCTTCAAGTTCATTCCTTCCTACTTACAGGTGTCTAAAGTTCTGTTTCTGTAAACATAGTAAAGGTCAGAAAGAATAGAACGTTCCACGCTAGCAGTTTCCAAGCACGCTTTTCTAGCCAGTTCTGTGCCTGGATCCCCTGTTTTTTTCCCTCCTTGCATCAAACTTCCAGTGAGTTTCCAGTCGCCTTCTGCCTCAAACACAAAGGCAGACAAAGCTGCAATGCTGCACGAGCGCGGGTAGCCAGCTCCCTAGGACAGCATCGTGTTTCACCACAGTTATTTCTGGTTTAGGACTTGCAAAGCAGCATTTCATCTCACACAACCAGTTCCATTGCAGTTCTGTTGCAGCGAGAGGTGCGTAGCGATGTCTTCCGTTTACCAGAGTGAGAGGCAGCCACCTCTCCCATCAGCTTGATCACAAACTTTGGCTCCCAACTGCCCAGGCAGGTTTGTTAACCATCATTAGCACCTTTTGGTACAACAGCTCTTTTTCCACACGGAGGCAGACTTAAACTGTGACTTCCACCTGTGAAGGAGGATTTACTCTTCAGCAGAAGACACCCAGCACACTGTTACACGACTGGAGAAATGGTAAAGTTATATCACAAGAATGGAACCTTATCCTGCTCTGTAGCTTAAGTATATGTGGGAATATGCACACAAGTCATAGATAATAGATATCCTGATTTAGATCACAGTTTAAAACAAAACAAAGCTGAAATAGAGATAAAAAAAGCTGAAATAGAGATAAAAATGAGAAGCACGTGATAGTGATGGAAGACCAGAAGGTAACAGAAGGTTGCATTACAATTACAGAGGAGAGAGAAGAACCAAATCTGAAGAGCTGAAAGGAGGATGACTTGCTGACTGGTTGATTTGCTGCTTGAGTTTCTAAGCAAATTCCAGCATATGACAAGGCAATCGAGGAGATGGAACGTAAAATTGTTTTCTTTTTACAGCTGAAGCACTCCTATTGATCTCATAAACCAGATGGAACAAATAACCTCTGCCGCTAGGCAGGCCCTGCTGCATATAGATACTCTACGGAGTAGTGCCCAGGGCTTGACTGCTTCATTCCAGAACAGGCAGCGGGGCTGGAAAAGCAGAAAGCGTTGCCAGGCTCGTGTGTAGTGAGAGTGAGCGCTGCCTGCTGTTCTGCAGTGACCCCCTCTGACTGATCTGGAAGAGGTTAAGGTCTGCAGGAGGTGGAGAAAGGAAAAAGGTGAGAAGCTTTATGCTGCTCCTTGTTAATTCATGCATTGTGCTGAATTCTACAAGTCATCAATGAAATCCTGCTCACGGTAAGAGAGAGATTTTTGAAGAACTGGAAGATTCATGCTGAGACTCACCAGTGGTGTGCTTAGGTGGGCCAAAGGGACACTCGGGTTTGCCTCTCCAGCGGCATGGCAGGACTCCCAGAGCCACTCTAGAAGAAAGAGGCAGAAACGAAGACTCATCAGCAAGGCAGCGCTGCATGTGCGTAATGTTCACCACGCTGAGGCATTACTGTCTGACCAGCAAACGTGACAGAACCATGACTTGGGCAGGAATCCTACACCTTTGGGAAGGACAGCAAAGAAAGGAAACTAAAGCAAAGCCAGAAGACGGTGCGAGTTCTTGATCGCCCCTGAGGGAGAGCTCAGAAGCGTGGCAGATCCAGGGAACCGTACGCAAATGACAGCCAGAAGCCTGCATCACGAGAAAGGCATCTTGGCCTCTTTGCATGGCACCTTTTTGTTCTAGAAAGAAGAAAGACATCTGTGCAGGGAGGAACTGACGGGAGAATGTGAGACTGCCTGAGGAGCTTGGAAGCACGCGGGTGTGCTAATTGGCCGCAGAGCGGGGCCCTGTTCCAGCCCAGCGACAGCGCCGGCTGCAGGGGACTGGAGGCAAAGGTGCCGTGTGGGGATAAAAGCAGCCCTACCGTGCCCCCGGCCTGCAAACTCTGCTGTCTTCTGGCAGCACCGAGCCAG